>NW_027505952.1:0-140986 GCF_021521415.1 Bidens hawaiensis | reverse complement strand
AGTATTGTATCTTCTTCTCTAACATGCATCCTAAGTTGGTTCAAACAATCTTGATAATCATGTCAAACGAAATAACCTGCATATGCGTTGAAAATAGAATAGTTTTGTCAACACAAGGTTGAGTGAGCAACACACCAGTTTAAATGTACATATAGTATATAATAAAAATAAGTAGTTACAACAAGTCATATGAGAATAACAAATTAACCAAATGAGCATGTATAACTGAGATGTCGAGAAGCACAAAGGCTAATGACTGGCGTATGATCACACTAGACTGAGATTTTTCTGAAACTCTCCGAATGCGGAAGTGTAGGTTCCCTGGACGGATCGCACGAGATATATCGGTCTACTCAGGTGCGGAATCCCTGCGTAGATCGTTACGAGTATAGAACACAAACCAAACAAACACACAAATAACCGAACACACGTTATATATTATAACTCAAACACGTGACGTAATATCACCGTTACAGACTCTCGTCCTCACGTTACAATGAACTCGAACTACTGAAACGAACTTAAACAACTGATTCTAAACCAAGCCTTAAGCTGGTATATAAATACACGACAACTTCGCCTGGCATGTTCAGGCGAAGTTGTCCATAACTTCGCTTGACTAACAAGTTCGCCTGTTAAGCGAACTTGTCAGTAACTTCGCTTAAACATACAAAACATAATAAAACATTACAGACTCGATTACAGACACTAGACTATGAACTACTGACACTATGCACCAACAGACTCCCCCTTGGCAGTAGCTTCATATCTTGATCTTTAAGCACTTGTCTCGTAATCTTCAATCTTGTCTCTTCACGCATGCACTCCTTCTCTAACACAAACTAACACAACTCTTTGATACTTCCTCGCTTCGTCCTTCCAAGCAGGAATATAAAAGATTTTCTTCTCATTAAGCACCTTCAGATCAGCTTGCGATAAGTTTACCAAATGCATCGGATCGTAAACTCTTAGGAGCTCCTGTTCATCCTCGTCTTCCATCACCGCCTCTGCTGTCTCACAATCCACATACCACCACTTTAGGTCTTTAAGCACATCCTTGGGCATTAGCTTCATCGGTACTTCTTTCAGGCACCGGATCGGTTTATACTTCATGACCATCCAAGGTTTTCCATCAGCTCTCAAACCTCTATCCTTGTCTTCAACAAGTTTTCCCTTCTGCGGTTTCAACAGCTCAAACTTCTTCTCTTTTATACTCTCTCTCCATACAATTTTCTCAATGACTCTAGCCATATTATCGTCATTTCGATTGATTAACCCCAATCTGGCTAAGTCTTTCACTTCACATTCCGGCACTGTATTCAACGACCTTAACATTCTTTTAAAATACTGAAAGCCGTCATACCGTTTAATCACAAAGAGCTTCAACTGCTCATCATAGATCCAGCAAATAATCCCTTTCTTCGCTTCGGCATAGCCTTTGATATTATAACTCTTCTTAAACATTGTAGGGACCGCTGGTTTCTTCGTTTTGACGAACCACTGAGCATAGCCTTCCTTCCACCTAGGCTGCTCTTCCCATTCAGTCTCATCATTTTCCATCTCATTACCCATATCGGCTTTCTCAATATCTGGGATCTCGTGTTCAACATTTTCTTCTACTATTTCACCTTCTTCAACATCTTCTTCAATCACAATCTGTGCGCCAATCTTCTCAATCTCCTCAATAGGCAGCACATCATCATCAAACATCACATCATCATCTAGCATATCATCATCAAATTCTTTCAAAGCATCAATCACATCATCTTCATCATCAACCATCACCACCTCATCACCACCAACTGCACCTGCAGACTCCCCCTGAGCTGTGGAAGTCCCAAGAGCTTGAGTAGTTCTTGGCAACTCACCACCTGCACCTTTCGATGCATTGGGATCATCGTCTCTATCATTTCTCTTCTTTGTCCTTAACTCGTCGCCTCTACAGCCTGTCTCCCCCTGAGATGCCAAGAACTCCTTCATAGCATCTATAATTTTCCCATGTTCAACCAGGAGGGACGACTGTAGTTGATTCTCTGCTACAAGGCGCTGAATAGCCTGGGTCTGGATAAAGTTTATCCTCGATTGCTCTGCCACGACCCGTTCAAGTGCAGCTATTCTCTCAGAGTCTGAGAGGGTTGCATCGAAATCAAACCTCATGTTAGATGTGTCTTGAGTATACTCAGCAGGATCTCGAATGTAACCGGGACATCAGAAGCAGTTGTGGACGTAACCGCAGGTGGTATCGTGACCGACAACCCTGCAGTTGCAACGACTGTCGACTCTACAAATTGTGCCACCACCTCTGAAGGAGTAAGCGTTGGAGGTGGTAAAGACACAATCTCCGGAGTCGGCAGCTGGATAGTAGTGATTGATGGGATGCCGACAGCTGATGTAGCCACCACGGGAACTTCCGCGGCGCTTAAACCTGTGACCTGTACAGATGTAGGAACAATCGACATACCTGACAGTGCGGATGGAGCGAAACGTACAACTCTTGAAGTCTCTCCAGCTCCCATACCTGCACCTGTCCTTTCCCGTCTTGAACGTCTAATCAACTTGTGAATATCCTCTTCTTCTTCTTCTGACTCAGTATCATCAACTGTCCTCTTTCTCTTCCCAATCGTCCTTTCTCGTCTCACCAACATCCTTCTCGCCTCATCCATAACATCATCAAGATCTGAGTCAGCCACCGTCGTAGCTGCTCTAGTAACATTCACTTCCCGAACCTGTGCAGCAGAGACCTGCACCTCTTCTTGCGGATCAAACCGGTCCATGTCGAAGAACCCTTGGCCGCCAAATGCAGCATCAAGGTCTACATCCTCCTCAGCCGACACAACAGGCACAGCAGGTACATCTCGAGGTGCTCCTACCTGTCGTGGTTGAGGGTCTCTGAACTCATCCCCACGAGCTGGCACATACCCCGGGTTTATTAAGTACCCAAAGAGTGGAGTATGCCTTGGACGCAGTAAAGGCTTGCTCCTCGCACTGGATGTGCGGCATTGAGCGAAGATACGTTTGCTCACATTCTCCACGTATCGTATTGGACGTCGTTGAGGCAACGTGGGAGCAACATGATTCAAGATCATCTGAATGAATCTTGGATACATGATGAACCTCTCACGAGCCATCGCTCTCCTCTGTCTATCGATCTCATAAAAGACCATATGACTGAAGCTATAACGTTTGTTATAAGTCAGAGCAGTCATTGCGGACTGCATGGTCGCACCCATCCCGTCAGTGCCCGCCTTCCTCCCTGACATGCAGACAATCATTACGTGCATGAGGAAGCGCCACTGATCGAGTAGGAAACCCTTCCTCCTCTGAGTATCACCTAATGGACCAGAATAGCCCATTCGGAGAAACGCTCCATCACGGAACGGAGCCACAAACTCTGTAGGGTCATCCCTAGTCTCCTCACCGAACCGTAAAGCCACCCGTATCTGTTCAGATGAGAACTGAACCTCTTGATTGTTGACGGTTGCTCGCATAACCGGGGGCTCAACGCGGCAATCGTATTCCACAGTCTGCCAGAAATCCTCGATATTGGGTAAGGATATCGGCAGAGTCGTCGTGATAGCGTGGAATATCCTCCAGCAAAGGAGGAATGTGATTATCCCGCGGTAATCCTCCACACCACTCGCTTCCGGGTCTAAGGTGATAAACATGTTGTGACCTGGGAAGAATTGCCTCTGATTATCTCCATCGTCACCTCCAGCACCTCCAGCACCTGCTACTGCAGCCATATCTGCAACAAACGAACCAAGTTAGATAAACGTTAAGGCGTACCACAAGTTCGCTTGTTACCATGTGCGAAGTTGTGATAAAATCTGTGTAGGCGAAGTTAAAGTTGGGGCGAAGTTGGGAACAACTTCGCTTCATCTTTAAGTTCGTCTAATAATTAAAAAATTAAAAGGTCCAGGCGAAGTTAATGTTAACTTCGCCTCACCACAACATCGCCTCAGGCGAAGTTTAGACTCAGGCGAAGTTACGGATAACTTCGCCTTAACCTTAAGTTCGCCTGAATCTGAAACGACGACAGTAAGGTCGATTCAACATCGAAAATTTGGTGTTTCGGTCAATTTTGACGATTAAGAACTCCCAAACACAAGATATTAAGGATATATAGACGATTAGGTTGTTCATGAGCACGTAAAAACAAGGTTTAAAATCCGATTCAAAAATCCGTCGGTCCGAGGTATCGAAACAGGTCAAAACGACCTTTGATAAGCATTGACAACACGATGTACCGACACCACGAACCTTGAAATCGAAACGAAATCTGGAAAAAGAACAAAGATGAAATCGAAAGATAAGATCGCTTGTTTATCGGATAAGTTCGCTGGAAATCTCGGAATAAGTTCGCTGATAATGAAAATAATGAAACTGTTGACCTTAAGTATTCTTTATATAGGGGCGGAGTTACACAGGAGAAGTTACGGTTAACTTCGCCTAGGCGAAGTTATTCACAAGTTCGCCTGTTTAACAAAATCGCCTATATTTACAAAATCAACCCTTATAATTTGAACATTTTTCAATTAACTTTTAAAACTTCCCTTTAAGAATTAAATGACACGATCAAGTCCAAGTAACCAGATACAAAATTATAAAACTACCTAAGTACAAGAAAAAACTTTTTTAAAAAATTAAAGTATAAGGGATCAAATTTCAGTCTCGATAGGGACTACTACGTTTTAGAAAAGATCCGAACAGGAATCATACTAATTACGTGACTGTCACATAGATCCGTGTTTAGCTGTATTATGACATAAAGAGACAGGTTGTAAGCAGGTAAATAACTTAAGATGGTTTTCATCGTTTCTGTGATACGAGTTAAGTTCAATTAAGCTCAAAAATTAAGTGGGCAACAACTCAGAGTTTATGATGCCTCCTATCTATTCTCAAAGCATATTTGGCTTTCCCCAAGTCACCCCGAATTGACTTCGACCCTTAGTGTCTGATTAAGTTTGTAATTACTCTTCATCTGCTTCCCGTTCTCTTTCTTACTCCATGATTAAGAAGTCTTGATATTTTGAACTCTAGAATGTTTCAATAACTCATAAGTTTTTTTTTTTTTTTTTTAACCGACATATAGACTTCAGAGTAGTAAACAACTGCAAGTCCCGAATCTGGATCACTGCAGTTTCTTGACACGCTATCTTCACGGGAATCAGAACACTTACGGGCTCGTGTATGACTGGGTAATCGCTTTTCTACCTATCATTCGGAAAGATATATATGGAGACATGCAAAACTCATAAGGAGTTTCCACGTAAAATCAAGTAGTTTTAGTTTGTATCACATCTACTTTTACGCACCATAAAAAGCTACCATGACATACAATAACTGTCCTAAAGCCTTTTAAGCCTAATAACTTCACTAGTTAAGCACACAGAATCAGTATATCTATCATTTTCCAAGGTTGGATCAATTTTCTGTTAAACATAGCAAACGAACTTCTTACGAAGTAATAGACTTGAAAAATAATTTCATTTCCCTTTAAAAATTTTAACATTAATCGCCCCGACCAAAACAAAGTCTTCAGGTAAACGGCTATCCCGAAGATCCAATGGATCAGCTGGACCGACCACATACTAGTATGTGTCCTTCTAACTAAGTATGATCGACTAATTTTAAGCGAAAAAATGAAAACTCATCATAAACCGCCCCGGTCACTTTCAGTCCTTTGGTTAATGGCTATCCTCAAATTCTACAAGTAGAAAATGAGTACCAAAACATATCTGAAGACAAGTCCTTCAAACTGAGGCAACCGACATATTTTTAAGCGATAGTGACGTTTATTATTATTATTATTATTTTTTTTTTAAATATAACATGAAAAGCATGGTTACTCGGGATTGATCATCCCATTCAGCTCGATAAGGTTTTGAAATCTTGTTTTGTCAAACGCTTTAGTATAAAGATCAGCGAAATTATCAAGCGTATCCACCTTTTCAAGCACGATCAGTTTCTTCTCAGCACAATCCCGTATAAAATGATGACGTATGTCAATATGTTTAGTTTTACTGTGCTTCACGGGATTGTTAGTTACTGAGATAGCAGCTGTGTTATCAATGCAAATAGGAGTAAGTAAGAAATTCAGACCATAGTCGCGCAACTGTTGTTGAATCCAAAGAACCTGGGAGCAGCAGTTGGATGCTGCCATGTATTCTGCTTCACAGGTTGAAATTGCGACTGAAGTCTGCTTCTTGCATTGCCACGACACCAATCTGCCACCAAGAAACTAACATCCTCCAGTTGTTGACTTCCGACTCTGATTGCACCCTCCATAATCAGAATCTGTGTAAGCGACTAGCTCCAAGTCTCCTCCTCTCGGGTACCACAACCCCAGCTTCGGTTTGCCCTTGAGATACCTCAGTATCCTCTTCACACCCTTCAGATGAGATTCTTTTGGGTTTGCCTGAAAGCGTACACAAAGACAAACAGCAAACATTATATCAGGCCTAGAAGCAGTTAAGTACATTAAAGAACCTATAATACCCCGATATTGAGTTGGTTCCACATCTGCATCACCGTCTGACTCAGCACCCAATTTGTGATTGACGCAGATTGGAGTGTCGAATGGAGTGCTATCCTCCATCTTGAAGCGTTTGAGCACATCATGGACATACTTGGTCTGATGAATGAACATCCCATCCTTCTTCTGATCAACCTGCAATCCTAAAAAGAAAGTTAGTTCACCCATAGCACTCATTTCAAACCTTTTCTTCATGACGGCCTCAAACTCCTGACACATGGAGACTTTAGATGCAGCAAAGATAATGTCATCCACGTAGACTTGCACCAGCAGGAAGTCGCTTCCTTCTCTCGTAACGAACAACGTGCTATCAATCTTCCCTCTTTCAAACCCATTTTCAAGCAAGTAATCTGATAAAGTTGAATACCAGTCACGAGGTGCCTGATGTAGTCCATACAATGCCTTGCTTAACTTGTACACGTGATCAGGAAAGTCTGGGTCAGGAAAACCCGGAGGTTGCTCAACATACACTACCTCATCAACTTTCCCATTCAGAAACGCACTCTTCACATCCAACTGAAATACCTTCATCTTCTTATAAGAAGCGAACGCCAAAAACAATCTAATGGCTTCCAACCTTGCGACAGGAGCGAACACTTCATTATAATCAATCCCCTCTTGTTGATTAAAACCTTTAACGACTAGCCTCGCCTTGTTTCTTATGATAATCCTTTTCTTATCTCTCTTGCACTTAAACACCCATTTTGTGCCTATCGCATGCACATGCTTCGGTTTTTCAACCAAAGTCCAAACTTCCATTTTCTTGAATTGAGCCAACTCTTCTTGCATAGCTTCGACCCACGAGCTGTCCTTGAGAGCCATTTGATAATTCTTCGGTTCAATCTGGCTGATAAAGCAGGTGTACAAGCATTCGTTGATTATCCCTGTCTCCTTGATGCTTGTGTAAACACAGGTGTGCTCATTCAAACTACGTCTTGTTTGTACACCGGAGGACACATCACCAATCACATTCTCCAAAGGGTGATCTTTATGAATTCTCGTGGTCGGAACAGAACCGACATGCAAATTGTCTTCCAAGTTAGAAGAGAGCTCGTCAATGGTTGTTTCATGCTGAGAGTGAAACGGATTGAAAAATTCTTCTTCAGTCGAGGCAGCAGGGGTATCGATAGCATTTGATGAGGAAGGTTGACATTTATCGATCAGCTGTCTTTGCAATAGGTTTTCTTCCTCATCAAGGATCATCTTTGTAGCAACTCTCTCTTCTTCTTCAGCAATATCCAAATACGGTATGTTAAAAGACTTAAAAAGTATAGTCGAAAAACTCCGCAGGTCCGTTGCTTGGTTTTGGCGGTTGGTAACTTGTGATATCGGTGTTACACACCACCTCAACCTTGCTGGTCGATGTATTGAAGACACGTCTGTTGGGAGTCCCAACAACATAACCGACTAAGATTCCTTCATCGGCTACTTCACCAAATTTAGAATTTGTCTTCAAAATCGAACAAGGGGACCCGAATGGTTCAAGACCACTCAAGTTGGGCTTTCTCCCATGCATAATCTCATAACACGTTTTACCAAGTCTTTTAACAGTTAAGACTCTATTCAGAACATAACAGGCTGTAGCAACAGCTTCAGCCCAAAACACCACAGGAAGCTTTGAATCAGCCAGCATTGTTCTGGCTCCTTCAATTAATGTTCTGTTCTTCCTTTCAGCCACTCCATTCTGTTACGGTGTATACGGAGCGCTGTATTGGTGTTCAATCCCTCTCTGAAGGCAGAAGATCTCCATCTCAAAATTCTTGAACTCCGTTCCATTGTCACTCCTAATGAACTTAACCCTTTTAACCATAACGTTCTCAACTTTGGTAATCAAATTCTTCACCATCTGAGCCGTTTCGTCTTTTGATTTCAGGAAATATACCCACGAATATCGTGAGTAGTCATCAGTGATCACCAAGCAATAAGAAGTTCCTTCTAGACTTTTTGCATTCACGGGACCGAAGAGATCCATGTGAAGCAACTCCAGAGTACTGGCAATTGAATTGACTTTCTTGGTGAGATGGGATTTCTTGTGCTGCTTTCCCTTCTTGCACGCTATACATTTATCTTCAAAATTGAAATTCTTCAAGGGAACGCCCAGCACAAGTCCATTCCTGACAATGTGGTTCATCTTCCGAAGATGAATGTGTCCCATTCCCCTATGCCACAATTCGGACTCCGATTCGCTTGCTTTTGTCATAAGGCATGATTCTTCCGTGGCCATTTCAGTTGATCTCATATCCATAATATATGTATTTCTTTCACGTGGAGCCTTCATCACAATCCACTCCTCTGGTATCTGAAAACCAGGTTTCAACACAATCGCCTCATTCTTTGTAAAGTGAACGGTGTACTCCTTATCACAGATCTGCGACACACTCAGCAGATTGTGCTTCAATTCTTCCACAAAGTTAACTTTCTCCAATGTCATCTTTCCGTTCGACACCGTTCCCATTCCTGTAATCTTGTCACCACTTTCACCGGCAAAGCTCACTCTCCCTCCTTGAAAAGGTTTCAAATCGTGTAACAAGTATTTGTTACCCATCATGTGCCGGGAACAGCCGCTATCTACAACCCAAAGATTGTTGGCAGCCCTGTTCAACTGTTCCTGCACAATAAAGCAAAAGATTAGAATTTAGGGACCCAAGACCAATTGGTCTTGGATCTATACATCCCAAACTTTGGCTTTCCAAAGTTAGTATCTCGATAATTCCTGTAAGTCCTATTAGGAAACCTCCTTGAAGATTGATTGTGAGGCCTTCCAAACCTTTGTTAATTGAAAGAATTATAGCTTGTGGTTTGGTTATTAGCAGTGTAAAACTGAGATTTGTTTCTATGAAAACCTGAATTAGTCACATTTTTGAATTTTAAATGGTTTTCATTTTTAGGAGCATGATAATTACTATTAGGCTTATTCTCAGTTTTAGTAGGCCTCACACCTCTGAATCGCTGCTTCAGAGGGCAATTTGCAACAAGATGTCCTAATTGATTACATCTAAAACAACACCTATGCTCAACTTTTTTATCAACCGGTGTTTTAGATGTCGGGGCTTTATTACCGCCCGTTCGTCTCACATATGGTGGGACGTACGGGTTTAGTGGAGTTCTCTTTTTATTCGTCTTATCTTTCTCTCCACCATTGGGTAATACCACCTCCTCTTTTGCCTTACCAGACTCGGATGACTTATCCGAATCTGATGAGACTGAACTTTGATCAGAAATTTTAACACTTGAAACAGGCGAACTTGTTTCGCCTCCACTAACATTTGGTTCTTTACAAGTTACTTTAACTGGTACTGTCTGAGCAACCTCAAAATCAACAGATTTCTGAACACTAGGGTTAAAAGTGTAATTGTGATTATAAGGTGGTGGAACCTCATGATAATCGATTCCTCCTCTCTTAGCAGAGGAACCTTGATCACTAACAAGGTGATCAAGAATAGCAGAAGAATTTCTGAACTGCTCTAGTTTTCTATTCAGTTCCACCACTTTTACCTGGTGATCAGCAATCTGTTTTTCTCTATCAGCAATTAGTTTGGTTTTTTCTTCCAAAACTTCATAACTTAAATCAATCACTTCAATTTTTTCAGCAAGTTTTGTTTTTAAACTTTTAACATCTTTTTCACAAGCTTTTATTTTGACTTTATAGCTATTTTCTCTTGCTTTTGTAAAATGATGATCTTCTTTTAAGGTTTTAAATTCAGCATCCAACCTAACATACTGATCGGTTATAGTTGCTAATTGCTCAGACAAGTTTTCACATTTAGAGCATGTAAGTTTAGAACATACCTCTGAGAGCTGGTCATTAACGTCTACCATAAGAGCTTTTTCCTCTTCGGTAACCTTCTCACTTTCTTCAGTTTCTACCTTTGCCAAATTTGCCTGCTCAAAAGTTTCTTTAGAAAGCAGGTTCCAGTTGTATTCACCATCTTCTCTGGACATCATGGCACTATAATCTTTTCTACCCTCACTTTGCTGTGGAGACCTACCCTGACTTCGTTCCACACGCTCATTCCTGCATTCTTTTGCAAAGTGACCGTTTTGCTGACAATTGTAGCATCTCACCTTCGTCTTGTCAAACCCTGGCTTTCCACCGACAAACTTTCTTCCGGTCTTCCTCATAAACCGCTTCACTCTTCTTACGATCATGGCCATCTGCCATTGCAGATCCATTTCCTCCAGATCATCAGCATCAATCTGGTCATAATCTTCATCCAACATAGCTGGATCAACAACCTTCCCTTGAACGTAGTTCTTATAGGAAGCAATAAAAGAGGCATAGAGACCAAACTGCTCTTCAGCAGATTTGACACTCATAGGCATCTTGGAGTAGTTGTTGCTGGGAATACTTGGAGAGCAACTACTCTTGCTGACCTGGGGTTGAGAACCACTAGATCCACCTGCTACATAGCAAACATCACCATTTGTGTTGACTGACACATGACCCTCATATGATGAGTTTGCGCCCGACTCTCCCTTCGAGTAGTAGGCAGCAGATTCAGTCTTCGATCCTGAGCTAGTGTTGACTTTAGCTCCATACATACCTGGATCTTGAACCTGATCCATAGGTGTCTCTTTTCTGACCATGTTAAGCTCAAAGGTTCTGAGCTTGTTGACTGCCGTTTCTAGATCATATGTGGGAAAGTCTTTGTCTTCCCTCATCAGCACAGTGTACATCTCCCATTTTGGTGGGAGAGCATCTAGAAGCTTCTCAACTATTTCTTCTTCTCGGTAGGAAATTGAATAGTTACTCAGTTCAGTCATCAGATGGTAATATCGAGTGATAATATCATCTAAAGATTCATTCTTCAAATACTTGAAGACTGAGAACTGGGTTTTGAGCAATTTTATCTTTGAAGCACGGATTCCTACATTCCCTTCAAATCTGTTCTCAAGAGCTTCCCAAAGCTCTCTTGCTGACGTGTACTTTCTAAACGTATGAAGGATCTCTTGTGGAAGAGCCATAGTAATAGCAGCATGAGCCTTTCTCTCGGCCTCATACATCTTTTAATCTTCTTCTTCCATTTTGCTATACTTTTTGATTTGATCACGACCTTCATACTCCATAACTGGTGGAATATAACCATCCTGGATGCATACCCACATCTTCGCATCCTGGTACTTGACGTATTGTATGAACCGATCTTTCCATGCAACGAAATCGGTTCCCTTCAGCAATCTTGGGGCCTTAGTAGCTGACCCTGCTTCAACTTCCATCTTCACTAACTCAGAGATGTTAATCGACGACATCTTTCCCGAAAAGTAAGAAACCCGAAAAAATCAAAAAATTTTCTGAAAAGTACTGTAGCCGAAGTTACGGATAACTTCGCTTAAGCCTTAACTTCGCCGGTGATTAACTTCGCTGAAGAACTTCGCTGATGATTAACTTCGCTTAAGGTAAGCGAACTTAGGAGGTAGGCGGAGTTGTAGAGAACTTCGCTGAGTTAGGCGAACTTGAGAAGGTAGGCGAAGTTGTGGATAACTTTGCTTAACCTTAGATCTTCGCCGAAACCCTACGTATCCTGACGTCAACTTCGCCTGATGAACACGGATGTTTTTGCAGATCTAGAATCTGGATTTTACGAGCTTTTTGACGGTGCAAAGGCTTGAACACGATGGTAGGAGGTAAGATTGACTCACAAACACAGAAAACACGTCTCGCGAATAGTCGAAACGGGACGATTTCTATACCCGCGTGAATATCCCGAACCACACAATCAAGCAAAAGCTCTGATACCAATTGTAGGTTCCCTGGACGGATCGCACGAGATATATCGGTCTACTCAGGTGCGGAATCCCTGCGTAGATCGTTACGAGTATAGAACACATACCAAACAAACACACAAATAACCGAACACACGTTATATATTATAACTCAAACACGTGACGTAATATCACCGTTACAGACTCTCGTCCTCACGTTACAATGAACTCGAACTACTGAAACGAACTTAAACAACTGATTCTAAACCAAGCCTTAAGCTGGTATATAAATACACGACAACTTCGCCTGGCATGTTCAGGCGAAGTTGTCCATAACTTCGCTTGACTAACAAGTTCGCCTGTTAAGCGAACTTGTCAGTAACTTCGCTTAAACATACAAAACATAATAAAACATTACAGACTCGATTACAGACACTAGACTATGAACTACTGACACTATGCACCAACAGGAAGCATACAAAGCAGATAAGCACATAAACCAGTAGGGTGTAAGTTGTTAACACATAAGACAATAGTTTCACTTTTTGTGTATAAGTATACATGAGAAATATAATTTACGCATATGTCCCCAAAACATGGAAAACAAGTAAAATAGGGGAATGTGGTACTCACCTCAATAGACGGACAAAAGTGAAAATAGAATAATAGAAATGATGATTCACAGAAATCACGTATTGACGATAAGGCCTATAAAGGAAAATAGAATATAGATACACTAAGTTAATGAACTAGATCGGATAAACGAGTTCGATAATTCTAATTATTATTGAGTCATGTAATATTTTTTTTACTTATAATTAATATAATATTTTACTATATATAAGGATATTATATGAAAAATTATAGGATTGTCAAATTATAAACAAAGTATATTATAATACTCTATTATTATGTAAAAAAAAGATACTATTATTTAAGTAAAATATATCTTTTGAAATATTATTAGTATGTATATTTATACGTAAAGTTTACTTGTTACGTATACATATATATATAAATATATATATATTAAATAATAAATAGTAGTTTTCGAGTTATAATATATACGTATATATACATATATGTTTTTCATATACATACAGACTTAAAGACGCAAGAAAACAAGTACTTTATTGTTGGTTTTTAATAAAATAGTTTTATTTAATTAATATTATTATTAATATACTTATTAAATGATTTTAGAAAATAATACCAAAAATAAATAAAACAAAAACCGGACGGGCTAGGGGTTCGAACCCGCGACCAGCCGTCCAGAAACCTCAACCATGTCGCAACTGGGCTGGTGACCAACTTGGTTATAAACTAGCTGAAGATATATATAACCAACAGAAGCAGATCAAACTCAAATTTCTTAAGAACCCTAACATCAATCGGTTTATTCGATTGATGTTGGGTTAATTGATGTTAGGGCTCATGATCCCTACATCATCGCGAACGTAAAGAGCTATTAATATACCTCAGTGGATGGCCGAAAAGGGGTTAATTGGACTCTACAGCCGTCGGCTAAAAGTGTTCCAGATGGAGGTCTTGCAAGTCACGATTACATAATTAACAATGGAGTTTGAACGACGATGACTTGATGATCAATACTGGAAGCTTAATTGTGTTTTCATAATCGTTTATATGAATAACTCCTTAGGGTTAGAGTCCGTTAGGTTATGTTAAGAACGACGAATCAAAAGGCTGTTGTTTCATAATTAAATCTGTCGGTAGGTCGAGTATAATGCGAATATTCGTATTACCAAATAAATTTCATGAATTACCAACGTATAGAACAAGAAATCAAGTTGGGTATCGAATTATAAAACGGGTTCGGGTTCTAAGGAAACGGGTTTATGAATTATAAAATCAGATTTTGCACTTTGGTCCTTGGTGTTTAGGAATGGAAACACTATAGGGTTAAAGTATAAGTTTAGGGAATTTTTGCCAAATCGTGAAGGTTATAAATGTATTTTGTATAATAAATTAAACAACAAAATATTAATAATTAATCTTCTCAATGAACGAGATATATTATTTTATAAAACGACCCAACACCGAAACGGGTTAGGTTTATAAGTTCCAAAAAGTCCGAGTTGTTACAGGCGGTACTCATTTCTAAGCGAGTTCCTAGGGATTCGTGAAGAGATTTCCAAAAACGAGAAACGAATCGACCATCTCTATCATAGATGATTGAGACGGGTATACCATACTTGGCTACAATTTCCTTCAGATAAAGCTGAGTTAACATTTCCATTCTGTCTTTTTCTCTAATGGGTATAAATTGAGCGGATTTGGTTAATCTATCCACAATTACCCAAATAGCATCATGACTTCGCAGTGTAAATGGCAATTTGGTTATGAAGTCCATGGTAATATTTATCCCATTTCCACTGTGGGATCTCTTGTTGTTGCAGTAATCCAGGTGGTCTTCTATGTTCGGCTTTCACTTTAGAACATGTTAGACACTTGCTGACATAAATAGCTATGTCTCTTTTCAAGTTTGGCCACCGATAATGTTCATGGAGATATTTTTACATCTTGGTTGATCCTGGGTGGATCGAGTATTCAGACTTATGCGCTTCGACTAGTACAAGATTACGTAGATTTCCATAGAACGGTACCCAAACTTGATCAATTAGATATAACGTTCCATCAGACTTTGTGACAAATTCACATTCAAGTCCTCACAATTTCTCAAACCTTATTTCGTGGTTTCAAAGCTTCATGTTGTGCATCATGAATTCGAGTAGTGAGACTCGTTTGAATCGTTAGTCTTAATGCACGAACACATTGAGGCTTTTCTTTTTTCTTTCGACTCAATGCATCAGCTGTAGGAATCGGTCTGCCCAAGACACATATTAGAGTTGATGTGGCTAGTACGTTATGATCCAAGTCGGGTCATACCCAATAACAAGCTAGACAAACACCATAATATTTATTGTAGATATGATCTAACAACTAAATATTAGCACTTATGATATTTAGAAAATGGGTTTCTAAATATTTGCAATTGAGGAATCAATAAATTATATGGATAATTTATTTAGAGAGATTATCTTATGATATTATTTAAGTTGGTTAAATGATATATATATATGATAATGGTTGTGGTATTTTGCATAAAACTTATGGCATGTTAAAAGTGTTAAATGTCACAAAGTTTAAATAGACCTGTGACTAATACATGGTGTATTAGTCCTGTGAACTAATACATGGAGTATTAGCCCTGCGACTGGTATATGGAATATTAGTCCTGAGACTAGTACATGGGATATTAGTCTGTTTCTAGGAAAAAAGAGAAAATAATCTCTGGTAGGACCAGCCCACTTTTGGGGGGAAAATTCCCACCTTTTTGTTTAAAATCCATTTTCTCTTATTAATACTTCTTGGGACAACACATAACAACAACCAACCACATTACATGCAATTGTAATCTCTCTCCTCTCACTCTTCTCTCCAAAATCTGTTCATGGAAGAAAAACACAAGAAGGTTTCATATTTCAAGTGCAGGAGTGATTAAATCCTAAAAAGCAACGTGTTTGTTGAAGGCTTGGAGGGTATACAAGCTTGAGGCTCTTTTCCATTGAAGGCTAGCCATTCAAACCGTCATCTCCTTCATCTTCTTGCCACTTGAAAGGTTGTATTACATAAATCCCCTATGGTTGATAGTTTTGGTATGCATGTAATTCGTATATGGATCCGGGGCTTGGGTTTTACATATAAAACGGGTTTTATATTAATCAATATAACAAGACTTAAAACAATTGATCCTCTGCGTTTTTCATATGAATGGGTTTATATGGCTTTGATAATCTTGTTAAACCCAACAATGGCATCAAGAGCCGCTTATACGAATACATGCATCAATAGATCTAAAAGTTTTTCGTGTTTTATGGTGTGGTTCACCATATGGCCGAAATTTTTTGGGCTTTTGGTTATCCTTTTGGTTCTTCAAGGTTATACTTTACATGCATGTGATAATCTTGAAGAATTAAGTCATTTGGATTATTGATTGTTTTGTTTGGACAAAACCCAAAACTTTCGGTTTTACTTATCCTTGGCCGAAAGTTTGAGGTTCACAAGGGGAACCATTTAGAGATGTAATACTTGCATATTTGGATGTGCATTTGGATGTTCATAACCTTGCCATGAACTTGTGTTTGGATGTGTGTTTGTGTTGTGATTTATTCAATATTCGATTTGGTTGTAATATTATTTTATTTGGGTTTGTAATCAATTTATTCATTCATATTGGTTTGTAATAATAAGTAGATTAGTTGTATTTAGTTTACTAGAGAAGAATGTATTAGGATATATTTTTTGTAAAAGAAGATGCAACAAGGTTACGGTTTTGGTTTTGGGCCTTAATGGACCTTATAGTCCAAGATGGAATTTTAGCCCAAAGACCAAAGCCCAAACGTGGAGGCCCAAGGAAGCTATGAGCTGAAGTTGGAGCCCATTGGAAGTCCAAATAAAGTGGAAAAGTCACAACACAAGGTGAACACTTGAAGCATATGGATGCGGGATCAAGTGGGAGTTCACCAACACATACCTTGTGTCATTTCTCATCCTTTAGGAAGAAACCTTTTGGCACACTTGTTTCGGTCAACAAGGGTGGCCAAGATTAGGTGGCTAAGGTTATGAACTTGTGGTTGTTTATTTATGTTTGTATGGTTGATTTATATATTTTGTTTTATCTTATTTGGATAAGGATAATTACCAACTTAATATCAACAACTTGCATAAAATTGGTTCCTTAGAAATCATTAGGTAATAAAATTGATTTTATTAAAGGATAATGATTTCACAATAAAACGGGTTTTATTTAACGGAACTTTGAAAATGGGTTTTCAAACAAAGTACCATACATTTGAATGCATGCAAATGCAAGGTACATAGTTTTCCAATCTAGAATTTAGAAAACTTAAATCCCTTTTAAAAGAACAAGTTAAACACCATCCTTTTATACAACACTTAAGTCACTTGTAGACTTGATGTGGGTTAAGGGTCACCTAACCACATTTAAAAAACTTGTGATCTTAAGGTGGTTTTACAATACTTTTGGGATGAGGGTCACCTAACCACTTGTACGTGTAAACTCACACGTGTGTGTAAGTAGGACGACTTGATTTGGAAACCATGTGAATAGGGTCATCGACACATGGCGTTCAAAGGTGTTGATGGGATTAAACATGCCAACAAAACATGTGATGTTTAACCGATCCCATAAAACTAGAAGTTGAAAAGGGTTGCAATCGTCAAACGTTGACTACCTTGTTAATTCAATAGTAGGATAAGGGTCACCTAACTACTATGTGAATGTAACGTTGGGTTCTAGATTTTAATCATTAATTGTCTTGGAGAAATAAAGGGTATTAAAGATTAAAATTAGTTTATTTGATATCAGAAAAAAAATACTAAAAGTGAACTTTGTTAAATTGTGTAGATGTCCGCAATCAACAATCCACCGAACGCAATTATCCCACCCGTGCATAACCTATCACTAAGAGATATACTTGATAAGGATCGTCTTAACCATAATAATTTTATGGATTGGTATCGAAATTTGAGAATTGTTCTCAAACAAGAAAAAAGGTCCAACATATTGGACGATCCTATTCCCGATGAACCAAACATTGACGATTTAGATGCCTATGAAAATTGGTTAAAATACACCGAGGATTCGGTGCAAGTTTCTTGCCTCATGTCGGGAACAATGATTCCCGAGATCCAAAAGGATTTCGAGAATCATGGAGCGTATGAAATGATAACTCAGCTTAAGCAAATGTTCCTTACTCAAGCTAGGGTGGAACGCTTCGAAACGGTTCGAGCACTCCATGCGTGTCATATGGAAGAAACCCAATCGGTTTCATATTATTTGCTTAATATGAAAAGCCACATTGATCGGCTTTAACGGCTTAATTGTCCCGTCTCAAAAGAGTTAGCCACGGATTTGATCCTTAATGGTCTAAATAAAAGGTTTGGGACTTTTGTCATGAATTATAACATGAATGGATGGGACAAGAGCATTGGTGAGCTTCACGCAATGCTCAAAACGGCCGAAGCGGGAATGGGTAAAAAGGTTTTACTGGTTCTCACGATCAATGAAGGTGGCAATAAGAAGAGGCATCACCCGGAACCTAAGGCAAAGGTTGCCAAAGGTAAGGGACACGTCAAGGGCAAGTTCAAAGGAAAGGCTAAAGCGGAACCAACCAAACCAAAGGAAAAGAAGCTAAAGGTTAGCTCGGATAACCCGTGCTTTGGTTGTGGTGAGAAAGGACATTGGATGAGGAATTTTCCAACCTATATCAAAGAGTTGAAAGCAAAGAGGGATGCGGGGCAAACCTCGGGTACGAATTTCATGATTTATATTGATCTTAATATTATTTCTTCTAACACATGGGTATTGGATACCGGATGTGGAACTCATATTTGCAATATGTTGCAGAAGTTCAAAAGAAATAATCATTTCAAGAAAGGAGATACAAGTGTCTTCATGGGCAACGGAGCAAAGGTTGATGTCGAAGCGCAAGGAGACTATGTTTTGAAGATTCCAAATGGTTTGGAAGTTGTTTTGAAAAACATTTTGTATGCTCCTAGTTTGACTAGGAACATTATCTCCGTTTCTCTTTTAAGACAATGTGGTTATGATTTCAAGTTTGTAGACAATGGGTTTTATGTTTTCATGGATGATGTCTTTTATTTAAAAGCAGTGCCGTTTAATGGCATTTATGAATTGGTTCATGATAATACATCCATTGATAACTCGTTGTACCAAGCTAGAACCAAAAGACTCAAATGGGATTTGAGTAAAACTTTTCTTTGGCATTGTCGCCTTGGTCACATAAAGAAGGATCGCATTCATACACTTCAAAAGAATGGTCTTTTGAAATAAAGTGATGATTCATTTGATGAATGTGAATCTTGTTTATTGGGAAATATGACCAAGGAGCCCTTTAATGGAACTAATGAAAGGGCGTAAGACTTATTAGGTATCATACATTTGGATGTATGTGGTCCTTTTAGGACAATGACAAGAAATGGTGAAAGATACTTCATTACCTTTACCGACGATTATAGTCGCTATGGGTATGTGTTCTTGTTAAGACACAAAAATGAAGCCTTTGAAATGTTCAAAGTCTTCCAAAGTGAAGTACAAAATCAACTCAACAAAACAATCAAAGTACTACATTCCGATAGAGGAGGTGAATACCTCAATGATGCGTTTCTAGAACATATTAGGAGTTGTGGGATTGTCTCACAACTTACTCCACCTGGAACACCACAACATAATGGTGTGTCTGAAAGGAGGAATCGAACTTTAATGGATATGGTTCGATCCATTATGGCTAGAAGCACATTACCTCTATCATTTTGAGGTTTCGCACTGATCTCTATTGCCCGTATTTTAAATATGGCACCAACCAAGAAAGTGGAAAGGACACCTTTTGAAATATGGCATGGAAAGGTTCCGTCATTATCATATTTAAGGGTATGGGGCTATGAGGCTTATGTTAAGATCTACACCCCTGATAAACTTGAAAGCCGTTCCACTAAGTGTATCTTCGTAGGATATCCCGAAGATTCGATGGGATATTACTTCTACAATTCAAATGAGCATAAAGTGTTTATAGCTCGCAAGGCTGAGTTCTTGGAAAGAAGGTTCCTTATGGAAGGAACTGATAGAACTATGGAACTCGAGGAGGATCGAGAACCACAAGCCGATACACGTTTGGTTGACACTAGCAATCAACAAGAGGTTGTTGATGATGATCAAATGGTTGATCGAAACACACAAAGCGTTCGCAAGACTGGTAAAATTAGCACCCCACCTGAAAGATATGGTTTTTTCATGGATGGATGCTACGTGGTAGATTCGAATGAACCCATCACATACCGAGATGCAATGTCGCAATCTGATTGTGATAAATGGCTGGAAGCCATGAACGTTGAGATGCAATCCATGCGTGACAACCAAGTATGGGACTTGGTTGCTCCACCTCTTAATTCCAAACTGGTTGGAAGCAAGTGGGTTTTCAAGAAGAAAACTGATATGCATGGAAACTTGGATACTTATAAATCTAGACTCGTAGCAAAGGGTTTCACTCAAACTCAAGGGGTTGATTATGATGAAACTTTCTCGCCCGTGGCGATGCTAAAGTCTATTAGGATATTATTTGAAATAGCCGCATATTATGACTATAAGATTTCGCAAATGGATGTCAAAACTGCTTTTCTAAATAGACATCTTGAAGAAGATGTCTATATGGTTCAGCCAGAAGGTTTTATCGATCCACAACATCCTAATAAAGTATGCAAGGTAAAGAAATCAATCTATGGATTGAAACAAGCATCTAGAAGTTGGAATCACCGTTTTGATGAAGAAGTCAAGAAACTTGGATTCATCAAGAAAGCTGATGAGGCTTGTGTGTACAAGAAAGCTAGTGGGAGCATCATTACTTTCCTAGTATTGTATGTTGATGACATACTTTAGTTTGGGAATGACATTCCAACCATGGAAGGTGTAAAAGCCTAGCTTGGGAGTTGTTTTTCCATCAAAGATCTTGGTGAAGCCGCCTATATTTTAGGAATAAGGATCTATAGCGATAGATCAAGGCGGTTGATAGGTTTGAATCAAAGTGCATACATTGACAAAATCTTGAAAATGTTCAAGATGGACAACTCTAAGAAAGGTTTTGTACCCATTCAAATAGGAACAATATTGAGTGCTTCTTAATGTCCAAGCTCAAAGGATGAGCAAGACAAAATGAATGGAATCCCATATGCATCTGCTATAGGATCCATTATGTATGCCATGATTTGCACTAGACCGGATGTGTCATGCGCTTTGAGCATGACAAGTCGATACCAACAAAATCCAGAAAGTAGCCATTGGATGGCGGTTAAGAGCATATTGAAATACCTTAGAAGGACTAAGGATATGTTTCTAATATATGGCTCTGGTCAGGAGGAACTCGTTGTAAAGGGTTACACTGATGCGAGTTTCCAAACTGATCGAGATGATTCTCGATCACAATCGGGATATGTTTTCGTTATGAATGGTGGTGCTGTCTCTTGGAAAACAAGATGTGGTAGCATTGTCCACCAGTGAATTTGAATACATCGCCGCCTCATTGGCAGCTTAAGAAGCTGCATGGAATAGAAAGTTCGTGGCCGATCTAGGGGTAGTCCATACCATTCGGGACCCTCTAGAGATCTTTTGTGACAACGAGGGTGCGATTGCTCAAATCAAGGAACCCCGTGCACATCAAAAGACTAGGCACATTGAGCGGAGATTCAACTACATAAAAGATGAGGTTGAAAAGGGAAAGATATGTATTCGCAAAGTTCACACTGATCAAAACATTGCGGATCCACTCACGAAGCTCCTTGAAAGGCCGAAGCATGAGGGTCATACTTGCGCCTTAGGACTTCGATATTCTCGTGATTGGATTTGATCTATTTTGTATTTGGATATCGGAACAATTGTTAATTTGACTCATTCATATGATTATGGTTTATGATTATGACATTTGAGTTATGTTCCATTTTAGCATGTTTAAATCCGTGAATAAGTTAATTATTCTAAATGTCCGTAGTCGTTCATATTTTTGGGAACAAGTATGAAGGTAAGACTATTATGAACTTGGATTGGTAGATATTCATAGGGTATGAATATAGCAAGGGTTGCTGCCAAGGTTCATAGATATTTATGGGATAAATATTGTACTGACCCGCTCACAATTTTACTGCATGGAATCCTTGTGATTTGTGATCATAAGTAAATTTGAGTAAATGCGAACATCATAGTATCCTCCGACCTGAGATACGTATTGGGTCTCGATATTCATCGACTATTATATTTTGACTTAGTTCTTCGCTGCTCTGAAACATGTCAGTACATAAGGCTGAGCTCAAGTGTAGTACAAGGTGATAGTGAGAGAGGTATGTAGTCAATAGGGGTTTGTCCCTCTTATTCGTTGAGATTGAGATGTCTAAGGCCTGTTAAGTTAAATCAACAAAGAATGATCATTCTGTGTCTCTGGATTTGACATGACATCCATGGCAAAAGGATAAATGATAGATTCACCTAAATTTCAAGTAAGGGACTTGAAGGGGATGATGTTATTGAATGGCACTTCGTCATACGTATTAGGGGTAGTAAACCGTTGTTAGGCGGTATTTGCTATTTGCATCAATCTTCTATGTATCTTGTGCAAGTGGGAGATTGTATGAATCGGTCTGCCCAAGACACATATTAGAGTTGATGTGGCTAGTACGTTATGATCCAAGGCGGTCATACCCAATAACAAGCTAGACAAACACCATAACATTTATTGTAGATATGATCTAACAACTAAATATTAGCACTTATGATATTTAGAAAATGGGTTTCTAAATATTTGCAATTGAGGAGTCAATAAATTATATGGATAATTTATTTAGAGAGATTATCTTATGATATTATTTAAGTTGGTTAAATGATATATATATATATATATGATAATGGTTGTGGTATTTTGCATAAAACTTATGGCATGTTAAAAGTGTTAAATGTCACAAAGTTTAAATAGACATGTGAACTAATACATGGAGTATTAGTCCTGCGACTGGTATATGGAATATTAGTCCTGGGACTAGTACATGGGGTATTAGTCTGTTTCCAGGAAGGAAGAGAAAATAAACTCTGGTAGGACCAGCCCACTTTTAGGGGGGAAATTCCCACCTTTTTGTTTAAAATCCATTTTCTCTTATTAATACTTCTTGGGACAACACATAACAGCAACCAACCACATTACATGAAATTGTAATCTCTCTCCTCTCACTCTTCTCTCCAAAATCGGTTCATGGAAGAAGAACACAAGAAGGTTTCATCTTTCAAGTGCAAGAGTGATTAAATCCTAGCAAGCAACGTGTTTGTTGAAGGCTTGGAGGGTATACACTCTTGAGGCTCTTTTCCATTGAAGGCTAGCCATTCAAACCGTCATCTCCTTCATCTTTTTGCCTCTTGAAAGGTTGTATTACATAAACCCCCTATGGTTGATAGTTTTGGTATGCATGTAATTCGTATATGGATTCGGGGCTTGAGTTTTACATATAAAACGGGTTTTATATTAATCAAAATAACAAGATTTAAAACAACTAATCCGCTGCGTTTTTCATATAAATGGGTTTATATGGCTTTGATAATCTTGTTAAAACTCAACATCAGCCACGACATTCGCTTTACCTGGGTGGTAACGAATATCACAGTCGTAATCATTGAGTAATTCTACCCATCGACGTTGCCTCACGCTTAGCTCTTTCTGATCAAAGATATGCTGGAGTCAGTGAATATTGTACATTTCGTTCCATATAGATAATGTCTCCAAATTTTGAGAGCAAACACAACAGCTCCCAATTTCAAATCGTGAATTGTGTAATTCTTTTCATGTACCTTGATCTGTCTCGATGCGTATTCTATTACCTTGTCCCGTTGCATAAGCACACAACCAAGACATAAGCTAGACACATCACAATATACTACAAATCCATCGGTTCCTTCAGGTAAGGATAAGATAGGCGCGCTACACAACTTTTGCTTTAAAATCTGAAAAGCTTCTTCTTGATCTTTGGTCCAATTATACTTCCTTTCTTTCTGGATTAGTAACGTCAAAGGTTGAGCAATCTTAGAGAAATTTTCGATGAGTCTCCGGTAGTACCCAGCAAGACCTAAAATTTGACGCACTTCGGTAGGTGACTTTGGTGTCTCCCAATTTTTGATTGCTTCAATTTTTTGAGGGATCTAAGTGTATGCCTTGTTCATTAATCATGTGCCCAAGGAAGCGTACTTCTATCAACCAGAATTCACATTTTTAGAATTTTGCATAAAGCTTCTAATCTCGTAGTAATTCTAGGATTTGCTTCAGATGTTGCTCGTGTTCCTTTTTATTTCGCAAATAGATAAGTATATCATCGATGAATACTATCATGAATTTCTCCAAGTATGGCTTACAAACTCTGTTCATGAGGTCCATGAATACAGTAGGTGCATTTGTTAGACCAAAATGCATGGCTAAGAATTCATAATGGTCATATCGGGTTCGGAACGCAGTTTTGCGAACTTCCTCTTCAGCAACTCGTAGCTGGGGGTATCCAGATCGCAGATCTATCTTTTAATTGTAACTGTATCCTTGTAATTGGTTAAAAAAATCATCAATCCTCGGTAAGGGATACCGATTCTTAATGGTTAGTTTGTTCAATTTGCGATAATCGATACACATTCTAAACGAGCCGTCTTTCTTTTTCACCAAAAGAATTGGTGCTCCCCACGGGGAAAAACGAGGTCTAATGAATCCTATATCTAACATCTCTTGGAGTTGGTTTGACAGTTCCTATACGAAGATCGGGCTATCAGTGCAGCATCTTGAACTAAATCGATTCTGAACTCAACTGCCTTGGTGGAGGTAAACCAAGTAAGTCTTTAGGAAAAACTTCAGGGTAATCTCTTACTACAGAAATGTCTTCAATCGTTTGCCCTTCAACTCTAGTATCTATAACGTTTACTAGGAATGCTGGATAACCCTTGCATAACATCTTCCGTGTCTTCATAATACTGGTAAGCTTTAGGTCTAAGTTACCTTGCTCTCCTTGAATAGTCAATGTTTCACCACTTCGGAGTGGTAAACGAATCAACTTTTCTGAGCAAACGATTTCGGCTTGATTCTTGGATAACCAGTCCATTCCTACAACTACATCAAAACTACCTAATTCAACAGGTAACAGATCAATACTGAATGTGTGGTTTGCTAAGAGAATACTACAGTTTCACATGACTTCACTGGTTTCAATCATCTTTCGGTTGGCTAATTCTATTGAATAATTGGTATCTAGTTTATTGGATTCCATGCCAAGGAGGGGTTCAAATTGTTTGGAAACGAAACTTAAATCGGCCCCGGTGTCGAATAATACGTAAGCATAGTGTCTATTAATAAGGAACATACCGGTAACAACAGAATAGTCTTTCCTGGCTTTCTTCGTATTTATCTCGAAGGCTCTATCTTTCGAGTTCTGGTTTCTGAGTTTCGGACAGTCCTTCCGATAATGTCCCATGTTTCCACATTCAAAGCATCCGGTACTCGGTTTACCTGAACTGAACCGAGAGTCCTTACTGAAACAGTACTGTGTCTGGTGTCCAAACCGGTTACACTTGTGACATTTCCAACAATCTCTAAAGTGATTCTTTCCACACCTGTTACACTGAGAGGCTTGATTCGCGCTCTTCTCCGGTCTACTCGTGTTAGCCGTTAGCATTCTCCCGGAATTCGGTTTCTTTCAGAATTTCCCTCCGGAGTTATCGATCCATTTCCTTTTCTGGTCAGCTAGCTTTGGAATCGTTCCGAAATCTTTCTTATCCAGGATGAAATCTACCAGTTTCTTGCCCATCATTTTTAAGGTTCCCATTCGTATAGCATCATTGGTTAGGGTCTTTGCCAATTCTAGGGCAGCTTGGATTGTGGTTGGCTTCGAGGAAGTAACCATGCCTCGAATTTCAGGCACTAAACCCCAAAGGTATCTCTCGATTCAGACATACTCCAGCGTAACTACTCGTGGTACCAATCTCGCCAGTGTGTTGAACCGAGAAGTATGCGTGCCGATGTCTGCACCTTCCATTTTTAGTGTCTAACTCATATTCAATCTTTTGAAGTTCATTTCTAGGACCATATTCTTTAATAATAATTCTTTTATTTCATTCCAAGTTAAATTGTATGCCGCATCTTCTCCCATATTTTGAATTAGTGAGTTCCACCATTCTAAGGCTTCGTCCTCGAATGAACATACCCCATACATAATTCGTTGTGCGGGGGTACAATCACTAATTTTCATAAGCGACTCCATCTTTTCTATCCACCTTACAATTTCAAGAGGTCCTTCGGCCCCGGTAAAAGCTTTGGGTTTACACTCTTGAAAAGTTTTATAAGTGCACCCGGGCACGGGATTCCCTGTTTTAACATAGTTTGCTAACAATTAATATTACTAATTATTGCTTTTTACTAGTTAAAATCTTATGGAATTCTTTATAATAATTTCGTCCTTTTACTAAAACAAATGTATGTACCGCTTTGCATTCCGGTTCCGACATCGTTTCGGATGGTTCGGTCGTTCGAGTGCCGAGTTGACGTGTAGTGCTATAAGTTGCGCCAATTCCTCTTGAGACGATGGCATACCGGTCACTTGACTAGTGGCGGTTCTCGTTGTTTGATGTGCCATAATTCTTTTACATAAAGGAAATAATTTAGTTTGCAACCATAATACTTAAATATGATCAAATATTAAACAACCATAATATCCAAAAGGTTTAGGTGGGGTACCTATTACATTACAAATTAACAAAATTTGGTATAATATCTATTATACCTAGATGTTTCGGATTCTCACGTTAGTTCTACCACATAAAAGCCTTAAAAGTATTAATAACATCAACAATAAAAGATAACCAATAACAAAAGACAATCATAACAACTCCTAATGGAGTCTCATAAGGTAACACACTTGAGGCTCCAAAGCCCCAATCCTAGTCTCCAACCCAATCATCTTTCGCTCCAAATCCCTTATGCGAACATCCATGGTGCACACAAATCTTGACAACTTGTCAATAGCCCAATCATCGTTTCCCCCTTTTCGTTCAACGCAGACCAGGCGTGCCTCATGGTCAATCAAAGTTGCCTCATCATGACCATTTTCTCGTCCCGAGAGGAAAACTGGTCGTCTATAGTTGGGATATCTCCCAACACCTTCCCCTTTCCATGAGGGGGCGGTGGTGGTGCCTCGATGGCGAGTGGAACAAAAATGGCGGGGTTCGCCTCATAGTCATCTCGGGTCTTCTTTCTTGAGCTCTCACCTAGGTGAGTGCCTTGGAAAGCGGGCACGGGATGAGACAAATCAAAGGCGGGTGATGGATCGATTGAGGCAAGTGGTGCTTCATGAGTGCTGCTCCCAGAGTCGGGGATATCAATGGCATGTGGTGAAGACATCTGAAATATAAAGTCAATCCTTAGTAATCATAATACATAAATATATAAATATCTAAATAAATATACACATATATATTTACTTACACCTTTACCTTTTGTCTGTGAAGCGGGATCGAGCGTGTGTTTGAATATTCGGTTATAGTTTAGAAATTTTAACTTTTCTAATTCACTATAACGATTGGATCTGATACCAACCTCTGTCACACCCCGAAAACCCATAATCATAATTTCTGCGGAAGTCTTTACAACTAAACAATTTTCTTGGGGTGACAGTTATCGTTAGACAATCACAATAACACAACGTTTAATATATAATATTAAACATTTTTATTTAAACATTAGACTCTTACATAGTTTTTATTATTAAAAACTACAGTACGGTCCCATACATAACTTTATTCAAACACCCACGCCTCTTTTCTCTCCTCCTCGCGAAACCGCCATTTACCTGTAAAGCATGATTAAATAATATTTGGGTCAACATGAATGTTGGTGAGTTATTCCCGAGAAAAACTTATTATATAAATATAGACAATTTATATATAAACAACACATGAATATAATGGTGTACGACTATTATATTCCAAACAATACCGATCTGTACACGGTACAACACAATAACGAAACCCGCATTTTACATTTAAGCACAAAAAGCGTTAGTTGTAAACTAGCTAAGAGTACAACGCATGTATGACTACTAATTTGATAACTTTAAACGTACCATACTCGAAATATTCCCACTTCTAACCAACGCGAATGGAAGTGGGGGGCGTCACCCTGATAGATCTACCAACATTTTCGTGCCCTTACTAATTCGGTTAAAAATTATTTCAAAACATATATATATATAAGAATATAAGTATACAATATGCTTTTCGGAGGAAAAACTCACATTCAATTTCGGTAAGCATACAAATCCTCGTGTCCTATATTAGTACACGTTCGTTAATTCTATGTTCGGATTTGACCAAACTTGGTTAACTATATATATATAACCTTAATCTAAGAATTCACACATGCACACAAAACACATAATATTACTAACTTATAGTTATATAAATAAACACTTAAAAATATAAGCAAGTTATAATTAACCAGATATTGTTTTATTTAATAATTTAAATTAAATATTTTAATTTATAAAAATTAATTCTTTTAGTTGCTGGAGTTTTTTTGGAAATTTTAAGTTTATATTTTATTTATGATTTTGACTTTATGTTAGTCGGTTTATCGGTTTCATCGGTTTTGAACTTAAAAACGAACCGGTTGTCATTTCGTGAAAACTTTTAGTTTTAAATTATTAAAAACACTTTTTATATAGTTTTTAATCATATTTTATTAGTTTTTCAATAAAGATGATATGGTTTTTATTTTAGTTATTGTTTTCTTATAAACGTTAATTTTAACGTTTTCGTGACACGAACCGTGTTGATTTAAGTTTTGCTATCTTTTGAATTTTCTTATACTTTAACTTATGTTAAATATAAGAATTTTACGGCTTTAGGAGCCGTTTTAAATCAGTTCCAAAATCTCATGTCGGTTCACGTTAAAAGTCGAACTTTCCGATCGTTAATGTTACCGACAAGCTATTTAAGTCATAATGTCAAAACCAAACCATTTGAAACAACAAATATACATATAATAGCAAGTAATATATTATCATATCCATGTTTGATCATGTAGTACCAAGTATGCACACAAAACAAAATTTTACCACACATGCTCAAGCCTTAGCTTAAGCTTTCAACAACACAATGAACAAGTTATTTCTATAATTTCTACTTGGTGTTTACGTATCAAACTTTCCAGATCTTAACAACCCATAATATCATCTTATTCCATCCCATCATCATCCATTAATCACTAATTTTCTTAACATTTTAACAACAAAGTTTCTATATTTAGCAGTTCGGTTATTACAACAACTTTTATTCACATCAAGCTTTCAAATGAAATCAAGTATAACTTATATCTATTTCATTCAACTAGTTAGATAGAGAACTCTAACAATTTATTATGCACTTTGTCTTAGATATTCCATTTATCAACTAACAAAGTTACTATTATTAGCAAGTAGCACTTTAACAATTCAAATAGCAACTCAACAAATCTCATAATAGAGTTTACTAATGTAATCCTAATCACAAGTCTTTAATTATTTACAAAAAGTTATGTTCACTTATCAAACCAAATTATCAAACATCTTGTACAATTTCAAAAAGTTTCTTTTATTAGTAACTCTTAACACCAAATATTAGTTTGTTTATGATACTAAGTTTCATGACATCCTAGTATTTCTAGATGATTTTATTCCATTCTATGTGTCATAGTCAATCACTTTATTTGTCTTCTTTAATCAACACAAAATTAATAAAGACAAGCATCCACTTTATGATCAAATCAAATATTTGGATTATATGCATGAGTAAGTAAACTTTTTAAAATGGTCAATCACCAAATCTCTACACCACTTTTGTCGGGTCCTTTTTCAAGATCCTATTATTATTTATTTTCACTTTTCAACCCATTATTAAACATTACTTACAACTTTTCAAGTAATCAACTAAGTGGGTTTTCAAAATTATCAATCATTCTTAACCATTTTAACAATGAACAAGTTAACAACTTCAAACCATAACCCAACCATAGCCCACGGCTCAATGGGGTTTGTTTTACCCTTAATCCATTTTCAATCTATTAATCATTTATACATTTACTTTCACCTTTAAATCCATACTCAAACCCATTTATTCAACAAACTCAAGTAAACTCAATATGGACAATTTAAAGCAACTATAATGTGACCATAACAACTCCTACAATCAACTAAACCCATCTTTTACATTCACTTACAAACTCACGGCACACACATGCATGCACACATCTATATCAAACTTGCATGAACATCACCAAGCACACTAAAATCAAGCTTTAAACAACATCTAATAACTAATATACCCAATATTAAGGTGGGTTACCTTGGATTTTTGGTTTGGTGACTAAGGGAATGATTATGTGGTCTTGTGCTAGCTAGTAACTCCTTCCTTGATCTCCTAATCTCTTATTCTTGCTTAATCTCTCACCAAAGGTTCTTAATCTTCAATAATATGCATGCAATAATTTTTGAAATGGTGATGATATGAGTGAGGTAATAGTGGCCGGTTATATTGAGAGAGAAAGAGGGTATGGATTGATGAGTTGGTATGTAGTATAGGTGTATGTGGACAATTATAAAGCTTTCAAGTAATCTCCTAATCATTGCATGTCTACATTCTAATTTATTATTGGTGGGTTGGGAGGTGGGTTGGGTTTTGTGTGAGAGTGGCGGCCGAACAAGAGGGGGGGGGGAGGAGTGGAAGAGTTGGTGATTAATAATAATATATGTGGTATAGTTTTAGGTGATAAGTTTTAACTTGACGCGTAATTTACCTAGCCAAACGAAACCCGTTTTCGATAATTTTCGTCAGACTTTGAGCGAAACTAGATTACAGTCAATATCTGCCTAAAAACTTAATTTTCTGACAAACTTGACGTCAGGTTCTTACGGTGTCCTCTACTGGCTTTTGGTTACTTATTTAAAAAATTTGCGATTCGAACATTCTAAATTTAATTTATATACTATCTCTAATATCCTAATATAAAATTTATATTTTTCTAGGTCATCTAGACATGTTTACGAATTTATTCGTTTCTAAGTCGTTACCCGTGGTCAATCTGTGCAGTGCTCGCTACACGACAAAACTGAACCTTTTCGGGTTCCATAATTTAAAACTCAACCAAAATCAAAGACTTTGGAAAAAAAATATTATTCCTATATATTTATTTTACTAATTAATACGCGATTACGGTTAAGATAATTACCTTATTAGTCTAATTTTTGGCAGTTGTCACATTCTCCCATTCTTTTAAAAATTTCATCCTGAAATTTAGGATATAGTGCTAGTTTCGGTTTCTATTGGGAAGAGGTGGGGATATTTAAGCTTCATTTGATCCTGACATTCCCACGTGAACTCGGGACAAAGTCTTGAATTACAACTAACTTTGACTAGCTTTATCCTGTTACGTCTTAGCTTCTGAATTTTCCAATCCATAACTTCAACAGATTCTTCTAAAAATCGCAGCTTATCGTCAACCCTAATATCTTCGATAGGAACAATTAGTGATTCGTCAGACAGGCATTTCTTCATGTTGGATACGTGAAACACGTCGTTTATTCCACTGACTTATGAAGGTAGGTCGAGATAGTAGGCTACTGACCCTACTCGTTCGGTGACTCTGAACGGTCCAACGTATCGAGGGCTTAGCTTGCCTCTTTTACCGAATCTGACTATACCTTTCCACGGTGATACCTTTAGTAACACTTGGTCTCCTACTTGGAATTCCAATGGTCTCCTGCGATGTCCGCATAACTTTTATGTCTATCCTCTACTCACAACCAATCCAACAAATATTAAAAATAAATAGGGACAAACAATGTTTCCCCAAATTTACAAAAAAAATACTACATTTCTATTTCCACCCTCTAATTTACACTCACAATCACTCACAAAATCACCCTATAATTTACGAACTTCTCTTACATAATTATAGGGGATGAGATGAGAATGCTCTAATGTTCTTTTACTACTTTTTTCTTCCACTATGATTACAAACTCTATATCTTCAAATGTAAGGGTCAATATATATGCTTACGCCTTGTAATATGTTTACTAGTTGGTAAGGTCTTTACGGGGTTGTCTAAAAACAAATCTGGAATCATTTCGGCTTGCGCTTGGTAATGGTCAATATATGGGTTTTGGTCTTGGGCCATGTATTGTTTTTAACCTATAAAAGCATAATATCGGTTTTTGTGTACCAAACGATTTCATCTAATAAATTGTGCGCAATGAAGATTAATGTTGTGTTCATCTTTCATCTTATCGTTCTTGAATCGCCATAGTGCTTAGGTTCGACTTATCTAATGCATTTATTTAAACGAATTAGTAAGGGAGAAATGTTGTAATCAAGTTACAATACATTAGTTTTGATTTTCTACCGATCTTTTGTCTATTAATTAAATGTTAAAATAAACATTAGAACCGTGCTCGACTTGTTGGCAGTTTAATGAGTTTCAAGTTGGCACGCTGAATATTTCAAAACTAATCACTGTTGGGTTTCAACGGTGGTCAAAGAAACGGTTTAACGATTTAAACCCGATTTTAATATCCGTTTTATATTTATTAATCATATTAACAAGTTAAACGAATAAAACGCAGCGGAAAATAAACAAGTAGCCACCATAATGAAACCGAGCAAGGATCCGGTTACAAACGATACGAGCACGAGATCTAAACAACCAAACAACCATAAACGTAAATGACCGTATTTATGTTTAACTCGGTTAGAATAATTGGTTGAGACACCGAAGAGTAACGAACGATGCTAGGCGACACAACAAGATCAACCCGAAATTCCGGCAACGTCACGGCGGCATATGACGGCGGTCGACGGCAATCAGCGGGTGGCGGCACCGGAGGCAGCGCGGCGGAGGGTGGCGGCGCCGGTAAAGGGTGGTGGCGGCGGCTTAGTGGTGATGGTGGCTAGGGATTTATCTTAAGGATGATCCACATATTATGATAATATGCTTTCTATATATAGGCAACAAATTAGGTTTAGTGTTAGTAAACCCAATGGGCCTTAAGCCCAATCACCACACTTAAAGCCTTGTCCACCATTTAATCTTGCTAATTAATTGTGTTTGGCCCGGTTAACTAATTTAAGCGGGCTTGATGTTCATTATCCGCGGTGTAACTCTCACGGGTTATAACCAGATCGGCCTGCGTTGACTTGACCCGGACCGTACATATTTCTGACAGTCTCTCAGTTGGACGATTTTGGATCAAGTAGGACAACGCTGACAGCTAGAGGTGCTTTAGCTATACATAGCTGTTTCCAACTGATTATGACATTTTTAAATTCATTAACCAAAATATCTTGGAATACATTATTGCAAGATAATGAACTTATAGTAATCGTTTTCATATATCCTTTCCGTATAAGACATCAATTGAACAATGAGACATGGATCAGATCAATTTCATATAGTGTTCAATTATTGTAGTTCTCGATATTGAGTCAAAGTGGTCCAATCAAACGCACAATAAGTTTGGGTGAGGCCTCACACTTTACCAGTTTGAATCAACGAGGGCGCCAAGATGTCTAATTGTTACATTTATGTAAGAGCACGGATTCCCATCTTGATTACATACAACTCCCACTGAAGTCCAGAACATTCCCAATCAGTGCCTTTATGACTGGCAGTTACGCAACAGCGGTTAACATGATCAAAGAATATTCTTCGGTAAACGAAAGTTCTAATATGTATCTCAGTTCTAAGGATACTAAATGAGCATACCATTATCAAAGCATCTTATGATCAAGATCCATGAAGATGATTTGATGCGAGTTACATCCAATATCATTCATAATGAGGTCTGTGAGTTTGGAAGTCAACTCCTTGAGTTCAAATTCAGAATAGTTTTAGTCAGAATCGTTCCTATGGATCTAACCGACCACGGATAATTTAGATAATAATATTCACGGATTAAAATTATTAAAAGGAACACAGTTGTATCATTCAACGTTTGCATTTAACCATTATATCAAAAGTGAGCTGAAAAGTACAACTGCTTAAACGTTCATACATCCAAATACTAAATCAAAATAAATCACTAGCAAATCTAAGCCCGATAGCATCTCTATGCTGATCATGCTTGTCCTGAGTCATCAGCTTAGTGAACGGGTCTACTAAATTTTTGAGTTGTGTCTACTTTGCTTATTATTATGTCACTTCATGTTCCGGTAATTATCGTACAAAGTGGAATTAAAAATGTGCTTGGCCATGTGATGATAATTGGGCTCTTTGGCTTGAGTAATAGCTCTTGTGTTATCACATATTACGTCGATCATTTTCCTAAACTTGGAACCAGATCTAGGTTGGCTATGAATTTCTTCATCCAAGCAGATTATGAGAGAGAAACATCTCGGTCACTCTGGAAGCTAGCATCAGTGTAACACCTTATAGTGAGCTCCTCTTCCACTCCTCCAAATACCAAGAACATATCATTGGTTCTATTCGAGTACCTCAGAATGTTCTATACTGCAGTCCAATGGCCAATGTGACTCTGCTGAAAACGACTGATCATGCTCAAGGCATACGAGACGTCAGGTCTAGTACATAACATATCATACATGATAGAACCAACCGCCGAAGCATATGGAATTGCTTGCATGTGCTTTGATTCAATGTCTATTTCCGAAGATTGCGATTTGTTCAACACGGTTCCTTTAGTCATGGAACATCTCCTTTCTTGGAGTTTTCCATTGAGAAGCGTGCCATTACTTTTTCTATGTAAGTACTTTGACTTCGCCCTAGAAGCTGCTTAGATCCATCTCTGTAGATATTTATTCCCAGAATATACGCGGCTTCTTCAAGATCCTTCATTGCAAAACAAGATTCCAAGCAGTGCTTAACTTCTTTAAGCATTAGGAATGTCGTTTCCAATGATCAGTATATCATCCACATACAAGATGAGGAATGATATAGTGCTCCAACTAGCCTTTCTGTAAACACAAGGCTCGTCTTCATTTTTTATAAAACCAAACTCTTTGATTTTCTCATCAAAGTGAAGATTCCTGCTGCGAGATGCTTGTTTAAGTCCATAAATGGACTTATTCAGTTTGGACACCCTGTTAGGATATTTAGGATCGACAAAACCTTCAGGCTGAACCATATAGACATCTTCTGAAAGGTGTCCATTAAGAAAAGCAGTTTTGACATCCATCTGCCATATCTCGTGGTCATAGTACGTGCTATGGCAAGCAATATCCTTATTTACTTAGTCATAGCAACGGGCGAAAAAGTTTAATCATAGTCAACACCTTGAATTTGAGTAAATCCTTTCGCTACTAGCCGTGCTTTATAGGTTTGTACATTTCCATGCATGTCGGTTTTTCTTTTGAAAATCCACTTGCTCCCTACTGTCCGATAGTCGGGGCTAGCTCAACCAAGTTCCAAACTTGGTTATCATGCATAGACTGTATCTCGGCGTTTATGGCATCTCGCCATTTCTCAGATTCCGGATCCACGATAGCAAATTTGTAGTTAGTAGGTTCTTCGTTAGACTCGGCTACTAATAAGACTTTGGGACCATCTAAATGCCATAAGTATCTAGAATTTGGTACGGGAGTCCTACTACGTCTGTGAACGCTCGTGTGCATGTCTGATGTATCAGCAATAACACCTTGTTGATCAGACGCTCTAACATCCTCAGCGGTTGTTTGTGGTTCTTGAATTTCTTCAAGATCGACAATGTTATCTCCAGTACCTCGATCGAGAAATTCCTTCTCGAGGAAGTGGCCTTTCCTCTTGATTGAAATCAATTTTTTTATCAGGATGAAAGAAGTAATAACCGATTTGGTTATAGTATCCGACGAAAACAACTTTTACGCCGCGGGGATCGAGTTTGTCATCAGATTCACTTGTGACATATGCATCACATACCCATACTCTAAGGAAAGACAAATTGGGTTTTCGTCCATGCCATATCTCATATGGGGTTTTGTCTACCTTCTTAGTTGGAGCTAGATTGACAATGCGGGTAGCGTCCATAAGGGCAAAACTCCAAAAGGAGTGAGGCAAGTTAGTTCTACACATCATCGATCGAACCATGTTTAGCAAAGTTAGATTTCTCCTCTCGCTCACGCCATTATGTTAGGGTATGCCAGGTGGAGTGAGCTGTGAAACAATTCCACGGTCTTTTAGATAACTGATGAACTCTCAGTTGAGATACTCTCCACCTCGATCTAATCGATGTATCTTAATGGTTTTCCCAAGTTGATTTTCCACTTCGTTTTGAAACTCTTTGAACTTTTCAAAAGTTTCATGCTTGTGTTTCATGAGATACACATAAGCATATCGACTATAATCTTCGATAAAAGAAACAAAGTATCTTTCATGGTTTCTAGACATGGTTCTGAAAGGTCCACACACATCAGTATGCATGAGTCCTAACAGATCTCTTGCTCATTCACTTTTATAAGTGAAGGAGTCCATGGCGAGTTTGCCAGCTAAGCAAGATTCACAGTCGTCAAACGAGTCTGGTCCTGTGGATTCAAGAATCCCTTCGGATTGGAGTCTTTTAACTCGTAACTTTCTTATGTGACCAAGTCGGCAATGCCATAGAAATGTATCATTGATGCCAGATGTTTGATCACACTAATCAAACATTCAGATCATAGATTAGATATATATAATTAACCCTAATACGGATCTAGTTCATAATTACGCTTGATTGTATGTTGGATATAATATATTATTTGTATGTATGTGTATAATAATAGTATAAAGCTTTGAGAGTGTATTTGGACAAAGGTTTGTTACGATTAACTCAAAACTTAAATAAACAGTGGACTGAAACCACTATAAATAGAAAATGGATCTAGTTCGTTAAACATTCCGTAACGAACTAGCATCCACTTCGTTACATAAATAAAATATAAATAACTTTAAGAGTCACCCCCTGATTTGTTAAACATCCTTAATGAATCAGGAGGGAAATTAACTTAGATCTAGTTCGTTAAACATCCTTAACGAACTAGTCTATACTTTAACGAACTACAATAATAACTTAATACTTTATTACATAAATAAAACGAAAAATACATAAACGATAGATACAAAGACTCGAGACGCAAAACCGTGTACTAACAGACACCCCCTCGTCTTGAGCTCTTTGTCTTTACTTTACTTGAAACGCTTGGACTGCCAATCTCTGCAACTATGAATCCCGTTCTCATAACATACACGCACTACGCGTTGGAACTACATAGCCAGATCATAGTCTTCATTGCGTTCGAACAATATCTTATTCTTGTGTAGCACGTCGTTGTTAGTCTCGGTTAAGTTAACAAGTCACATCAGATCAATGATCTTGATTAGCTCGGTCTTCAAACCTTTGCCCAGGACAATGACGGCCTCGCCAGTTTGGTTATCGTAATACCAACCGTTGAAAGATATATGCATGTGTTGATTCAAAGTCTTCACTGGTACCTGCTTCATGGTCTTTGGCGGCTTAACCTTGAGGATTAACTTTCTCCAACCCGTCCTTGGATCAATTTCATCTATACGTTTTCGGGTTGGAACCTGAGGCTTTGGGAACTTGAAACCAGAGTTGACTTTGAATAACAATTGTTGATGAAACCAATCTGCTATTTGGTCACCCCCTAGGTTGATAAATGGACGACACTTGAGGGTACGAACATCCCAACACGGTAAAGTGAGAACATCCATTATCTTCTCATAATATTGAACCCCCTTTTCCCATTTAACAATACATACTTTAAGATCAGAATCAAATAACCAAGAAACGATATCACCTTGAACCTTTGACACATTCTTGAATGAAGTCACTTGGTTGGCTTTGGCACGAGCAACTGCTTTATCCTTCTGCTCTTGATCCACATACCTATAAGCCTCAATAATTTTATGGGCTTTCTTGCTTCTATACCCAAACCATCTTTCAATATCAGCATCGGTCGGGTTTTCCATCGGATTGAATCTCGTATCAACCTCACTTATCCAAGTTATCCTCAGCTGCTTTAAACATTTCCTCATTAAATACTGGAGCACCTTGATCAATATTTGTGTGTTGAAACAGGTCAGGATACTCCTCGGCTGTGACATCTTCAACCTCGACCTCCTCATCTTCATAAATAAAATCGGTATTCATTTGAATAGTCGGATCATTTAAAATCTCCTCATCGTTCTCAACTTCTACATCAGGCTCTGTTTCTAAAACGGTCAACTCATCGTCATTCAAACCAAGCAGTAGTGAGATCTGCTCTTGTGTTAGAGACCTTTCAACAAACTGACCAATCTCAATCTCGTTTCTATTCACCACACTTGTGACCACCCCTGATCCATCAACAAAAATAACTGTATCAGCTTCAATCATCTCAATCGGTTTAGCAGGTGTGTAATCTTGATAAACAATGATATGCTTTCCCGATTTATCAACAGCACTAGTGTCTGCACCAGAGGAAGAACCGTGAGATTGTTTCGGCTCATTTCCTCCAGCACCTGAAGCGTCAGGGTCCTCATCATCATTTTTCAATTTTTCAAAGCATCGTCTTTACACGTGAGTTGCAAAATGAGATCCTCTTGTTCTTTCAGTTTCACCCCCTGGGACGTGACAATCTCACGAAGAGCTTTCGTTTCCTTTTGACAAAAAGAAATGTAGCCCATTAATTTCTTCTGATTTTCCATTAGTCGTTCTTGATTCAGATGGTCAGCAGACATTTGATTTTCATACAAATGTAGAAGACTTAACAACATATTTGTCTGCTGAGTTGGAGGCATAGCATGAAATGAAGCAGGAATAGGTTGCATAGGCCCATGTGGTCAACTCAATCTCAAGAATGAGATATCCATTTGAGGTGGAGGCATCATCATCGGTGTTGGAGAAACCACCGAAGTTGTAGTAGAAGGCATTTGCAATGTAGATAGGATTGAATGTGGAATCATGTCGATCCTAGGATCTGAATTATGTGTGGTCGTCAAAGTAAGCTCCGGAGTGCTAGTAGTAAGCGGCACCGCCGGGCATAGAGGAGTGGACGACCTTGGAGGCTGAACTCCAAAGGAAATGCCAGCACCAGCTGACACTCTTCGCTTAGTAGATCCCTCAGAAGGCAACTCTTTACCCTTTCTTTTACGTTCAGCGGCAATTGTAGCAGCTAACGCCGCATCAACCGTAGCCTGTGTTCAAGGATAGCTGCATCACCATCACCACCATTACCACCATCACCATCACCATCACCACCATCGTTCCCACCTGGTCCCTCCTCACACTCAGAATCCGAATCATCATGGATCCAGCGATCATTGTCAGGACATACATAATCAGGATTCACAATAAGACCAATCAAACGTTTGGTCCTAGGTCTCTCCTTTCTATAGATCTTCATTCTTCGTATAGTGTCTGCCGTCATGTGATCTAGTTCCAACACAACGTTTACTAACGTTTGATCAATGAACAAATTCGGAATCAAGTCTTGAATAATTAACTGGAGGAAACGTGGATACATTAAGAACTTCTTCTTTTGAACCGTTTGAAGACACTGTTCTTTAAGATGATAAAAAATCATCTCTGAGAAGTTGAACGGCTTGTTAAGGACTAGTGCAACAAAAGCCAACTGTAACATGATTCGGCATTCATCAAAACCACCCTTACGACCTCCCAAACAATGGATCAATACATGTAATAAATACTTGTAGGTAAGGCATAAACCGTTCTTGTTGTACATAGAGTCTTCAATGTTGCCACCATAGAATACACGACGAAATAGACCCTTGATCAACTTCTTTTCAAACTCACACGGATTGTCAATATTGTCCCCAAAACGAAGAACACGTCTAATTACATCGGTAACTACATTGATAGGAGTTTGATTGATTGTGGCTTCGATGTGGTTCTCAGCTTCAACATATCTCGCCGTATTCCAAAATTAACGAACGATACTGAATCGAACGTTAGGATTTGCAGTGATAGAATAGTGAATACGTGAAAACGTCGTAGGAATTCCAATAATCCTCCAAATACAGCTTCGTCTTCAAAATTTTTACCGACAAAGGCACAAACCTTATGTCATTTTTCGTACGAAAATAAAGACATCACTGGTTGTTGTTGTTGTTGTTGTTGCTGTTGTTGATCAGAAATTGGTGGATCTTGGTCCATGTTATCAGCCATAAGTCTAAAATAAATAACATCGTGAATCAGTGTGAATCATGATAGAAAAGCATATAGGATTCTAAAATTCAAATAAGATTGAAATCTAAAATAATAAAATTAAATGTCATTCGTTAAAGAAACAGACTGATTCGTTAGTATGTTATAACGAATCGGCTGTTACGATATCAAGTAATGTACCACCCCGGCTAAAGCGGAATACGCCCGGGTGCGACGTACAGATTGCCCAAAACACATGTGACACTATTAAGCGACAATATTATCATTATTTCATTGATGATCCAAATAACAAATACTTTTGCAAATAAGAAAATTACAAGGAAATAAAAACGTCACACTTTATTATTGATAATCCTATGTCTAGTGTCTTCTCTTGTTTTGTAACATTCCCAAAATTTCGACCCCAAAGATGACAAATTTCAAAAATAAGGGACCAAACTAAAATTTTTGCCTTCACGTTCGATCGCGATACGCGACAGCTGAAGACCCTGTGTCATCGCTTATCGCGATGACAAGGTCTGACAGGTTGACACGTAGTAGGACACGTGTCACCACGTGGCATAAAGGCATGACGAGGTGACACGTGCCCCGCCACGTGCCACAAAGTGGCACCATGTCTTGCCACGTGTCACCATGTGGCACCGCGTCCGGCACGTGCGCCACGTGGCAAAGCTACTGGCGAGTAATCAATGCTACGTCGCGGTACGCGACGAGGTTATTATCAACCATCGCGTATCGCGATGGGACCCCTGATCAAGTCTATAAATAGAGGCATTTGGCCTCTCATTTTCACACACCAAAACCCACTCTCTCTCTAGAAACTTTCTCTCTCTACCTCGTTTTCCGTGCCACCGACCCGGGAATTATAACCTCGTAATCCGCACCATATACCGACGACACCTCGAAGTTCGTACCGACAATCCCGACAATCGGCGCACCTCGTTTTGCATGCCGACCTCATAACGCGTGACGACCTCGTAAATCGGGCCGACCCGACATTCTGACTCGAAGTACGTGCATGACCCGGCAACCCCCGAAAGTTGCCTCGATTTGCGTGCCGAGGAGTTGTTGATCAAGATTCTCAAAGTATGTGCAAGCGTCGAAGTGCTGCCCAAGATCTAGAAAATAATAAGCTAAGCAAGGTAAGAGTTCTGTCCGAATAAAATATTAATAAAATAATAAAGGCTTAGACCTTAATCAGGGGTATAGCCTAGACCTTGATCAAAGAATTATAAATATAATGAATAAATTAAAATAATATTTCTTTAAGAAAGATAGAAATTTTTAAAGGATATAGTTAATACATTATTTCTTCATTTTTAAGAAATATAAGATATTGACAAAGGATAGAGATAATTTATGTTTCTTCTTGAAGAAGAAACATATTACATAGTTAGCAAATGTAGAGAAAGATTTCATATCAAAATATTCCATTCAAACAAAAGATCAATCAAGGTTTAAGCTATCAAAACCAGACTAAAGCTCTGTAGCCGGATTAAGAGACGATCCAGGTATTTACATAAACCTATTTTATTATAGGTCAGTAATTCAATCAATCATTCATTCATTCAAAAAGGTTTTCAAACAAGATCACCACATCATTCAGAACAGACAGTCACAGGTGAATACGTTAAACCTTTTTCAATCAGTCAAGATAAACAGGTTGTTTATCTTAAACAGAGTCAGTCAAATAAAGATTTATGGGATTACGTGATCCCTATTAAAATACAAGATAGAAAATAAAATCAACTCAGACCGAGTACACATGTGTCTGGATCCAAACATAATCAATCTAGTCTGTTAGTCAAGGCTACGTGGCCGCAGACTAGAGGTCATAATAAAAGTTTTCCAAAGGGTATCAACTCCCGGAGAACCGTAATTGTGTGTATATGGAAGTGGCATAATCCCAGAAATAATAGACGTTTCTGCTGAGATTGTTTCATGAAAACTATCTTGTCTATCAAAGAAAGATTTATAAAATGTTTTTAGAGTCAACGATTCACCAGCATATCGCTGACGTATTTTTCTCCCATGACTACAGGAAATAAAAGTTAGTACAAGTAGCAAGGAATTAGAGTCATTCAAGAAGATAGACGCTCACAAGGTAGAGATGGCTCAATTTTAAAATTATTAAATTATTGCAAATAATATTTAAACAAGTTTTATAAATCAAACGAGGTTTACAAATCAAACTCTCAAATATTTATTATTCGACAAGCTTTCTAATAAATCAAATATTATGAATAAGATTTTACAAATAAACTAATGTTTTAAATTATAAATTAATATTTTATTATAAACTAAACACTTCCGCTAAAACTCTGATATATTTACAAAACAGGTACCAACTATTGGTCACACGCCTAGGCCCTAAGTGTGGGTGTGACATGTTTCATCCTCTAATAAGCATACCTGTAACATATGTATAAAATAATGTCAACTAACTTAATAGTTGGTGAGTTCCCACAAGTTTTATATACTACATAAAAATTATACAATTCCATGAAAACTCGTGAAAAGCAAATAAGGTCCTTTCCAATTGGGATTGTGCACCAATGTACTCGGTTAATGAGGCCCTTTTCCACTCATAACAACAAGGTCTTGAGTGCAAAGGGGGGCGTATGATCATACTATATTGAAGTAATCCATGAGCAAATAATATCGAGCAAATAACAAGTAAGCACACAAGTCCATGTATGAATTGTAGTTTGTAAGCAAAATCATAAACAATTGGGTTTTTATAGGATACATATGCTACCCCCCAAAACAATAAAGAGTAAAAAAAGGAGGTGTGAGAAACTCACCTTTGAAATAGGAATGACAACATGGAAACGAAACGGAAAGCGGTTATATGAAACCGAATGATCGAATCTCGCGAGCTAAAATAATAAATACAATAATTACTAACTAAATAATGGAAATTACAAGTCGGTCTTAAAGTTCATGTATCATTATTTTTATATATACTTTTACCCTTTTAAAGTATATTAATATTAAGGTTTAACGGATTCTAACGACTTATTATTATAATATTATTTACGAGTTTTATATAATAATGTTACGGGATTTTAGTGTTATCGGTATGATTTAGTATAACATTTGAAAGTTTAATTTCTATAAGGTTATAACGATTTTATATTTTATATATATATATATATATATATATATATATATTACGAGTTTTAATAAAAAGGTTCGGGTTTGTAAAAGTTGGATCTTTGGATAAAAAGGTTAAAACAATCTATACAATTGTTGTTTAACTTAAAAATGATTTTTATTTATTTTATAATGATTTATAAATATATAAGATTTATTAAAACTAATAGAATCATTTGTAAAAAAAAAACTGGATCTGCAGTTACCCGGGTTCGAACCCGGGTCTCCACAACCACAACAATCACACACAAACACTGGACCAGTTTAGTATTGTTGTTAAAAGATGGAAATCATAACTTAAAAACACCTTCCCATGTTCATCATCTTCTTCACAAAGAACCCTAGATTCAATTCTTCAAATCCTATCCATGGTTGTTAAATTAAGGTTAGGGGTTTTGTTATACACCTCAAACTAATATACTTTCATACAATAATTACCTTTAAAGGTCTCGGAATGACGACAAACTTGACTCGGCCGGAATCGGATATGGGTGAACGAATTTGAAGTTATAAACAGTTTGTTTGTGTATTGTAAGGTTTGAGGAACATTTGGACAATGGTTAGGGTCCTTTTTATAGTTTCAATTGGTTTAAGTCGTGTTTAATACGAGTTATTATTATTTCGATTAGGATTCTACGAGTTTAGTGATTAATACAAATTTATTTGATGTTAAAGGTGAATTTAATCGCGTTTTATTGTTTATTATTGATGGAGATGATGTTTAGGATACTTAACATATTGAATCGGACGTTGAACGTGGGTTTTAAAGTGTCGCCGGAAGTTCCACCACCGCCGTCACCGCCGTCTTGCCGGAAAAACGGGAGACAAGGGGGATGACGGGCTGGGTGGGTTTTGTTTTATTATTATTATTAAATTTACACTTTGGCCCCTCTACTTTATAAGTATATAAAACTAACTTTAAAGTTTATTTACTTTTAACCCTTGATCTTTATAAATGTACCATTTGATTAAAACTTGTTATATTTTTATTATCTTTGGATTGTTTACTTTTTATACTCACATAGTTTGAACTTGATTATTTTTTTCACGTTTAAGGCTCGGAGATTCGTAGATTGAATGATACGAATAGATAATGAATACTAACTTTAAATACTTGAATATGATATAAATTGATAACTTTCAAAAACAAGTACATTGAAATAACAAAACGGGTTGGTTCAACAAAAACAAATACAAATACGAATATGAAAATTTGACAAATGTCACAGCATTCCCTATGATCCATGATATAAGACTTCGTTTAGTTTCCTTGTCTTTACGATCCATGATTTCCACCAGTTTCTCGACAAAATGCATTGTTTCATCGATACGCACTTCGTCGAGTGGTACATGGAGATTTCCCTCTGCAAGACATTTCTTCATATTTGAAACATGAAACATCGGATGGACGTTAGAAATCTCTTGAGGAAGTTCGAGTGTGTAAGCAACACTACCAACACAAGCAAGAATCTTGAATGGTCCAACGAAACGAGGAGATAGTTTGCCTTTCTTGCCAAAACGTACAACACCTTTCCAAGGAGATACCTTGAGAAGGACACAGTCACCAACATTAAACTTGAGAGGTCTTCGTCGGTTATTGATGTAACTCTTTTGACGGCTACGAGCGGTTAAGAGGTTTTGTCGGAATTTAGCGATCAAATCAGTGGTTTCTTGAATAATTTCCGGACCGGTGATTTGGGTTTCATCAATTTCGTTCCAACAGATAGGTGATCGACATTTACGACCATAGAGTGGTTGGAACGGAGCCATACGGATACTCGTATGATAACTGTTATTATACGAGAACTCAATCAAGTGAAGATGAGAATCCCAGTTTCCACCGAAATCCATGACACATGACCTAAGCATGTCTTCGAGCGTTTGGATCGTGCACTCGGATTGCCCATCGGTTTGAGGATGAAAGGCGGTTCTAAGATCCAATCGAGTTCCCAACGCCTTTTGAAGCGATGACCAGAAGTGAGAAGTAAAACGACTATCACGATCGGAAATGATACGCAAAGGTATACCATGACGACAAACGATACGCTGAACATAGATCTGAGTGAGTTGATCAACCGAAACATTTTCATTGATCGAGATGAAATGAGCAGATTTAGTCAAACGGTCAACTATAACCCATATACCGTCGTGTCGGTTTCAAGTGGTCGGAAGTTTGAACACAAAATCCATAGAGATATCTTCCCATTTCCAAACAGGGATATGTGGTTGAACGAGTAAACCAGATGGTCGTTGGTGCTCGGCCTTAACTTTAGCGCAAGTAAGGCATTTTCCCACATATAACGCGATGTTTTTGTTCATACCGGGCCATCAAAATGTGGTCCGTAGATCAAAATACATCTTATCCGCACCGGGATGAATGGAATATCGAGACTTATGAGCTTCGTCCATGATGAATGTGCGAAGTTCGTCACTATTTGGAACCCATAAACGATCGAGGTAATACAACAAACCATCATGCTTAGTTTCAAGTTGATTCTCGACAACACAGGACATATCTTCGTACATATTACCCTCGGTGACAGAGACATGCTGGGCTTCGAAGATACGAAGTTGGAGATCGGTGAATAGTCACACAATGAAGCAGAATTGATTTCACATGGGCCTTTCGACTAAGGGCATCGGCTACAACATTCGCTTTACCAGGATGATAATGAATGTCGCAGTCGTAGTCGCTAAGTAGTTCGGCCCATCGTCGTTGCCGCACGTTTAGATCTTTTTGGTCGAAAATATGTTTAAGACTCTTGTGGTCGGTGAATACCACGCACTTAGTGCCATAGAGGTTGTCACACCCCCATCTAGGGCCTAGGAGTGCTACTCGATAGTTGGTACCATAATTGTAATTAAATCAGAGTTACGGTTAATTAGCGGAAGTCTTTATAATTAAAAGGATCAAAGTTGTAAAATATTTACAATACAAAAGATGGAACGAAAGTTCCATTTACGTTTACTTGTTTTATATTTACAAAACTACCTTTTTAATTCATAATTAAGTTTAACAAAAATTATCCGAGCCATCGGATTCTTGAGCCTTCGTCCTTTAAGCTCTAATCTTGATTACCTGCAAAATGTTATAAAAATACGTCAGCAAAGATTTGCTGGTGAATATGCTGACGCAAAAACATTTTCTTTTACTTTGTTACCCCTCGAGGGTTACGCGTGCCTCGGCCCATCTTGGCTTAGGAATAACAAAGTTAAAACAATAACATTATAAACTCGAGTCACTACCTAGGTCACCCTAGCAAGACACCGCAGCATCCCGACGTACTTAGGTACCATAAATATACACAAGGTCATTCTCACTCGAACATACTTTGGTTCGGCCCATCGTGGATGGAGGTCGTGACAAGGCGTGGTGCGATGTGCCTACCGCATTTAACCACATATGAAAGGATCCAGACAAACGTATACTACAGCCTGAGGGCTAGGCTTTTACTCTTATTCATAATGTTTTTAGAGACACTTAGTCTCATGTAAAGTTTTACACATAACACGTTTGATTATTTGAAAACAAGTTTGTAAAAGTGGGGCGTATTCACCTTTGATTGGGATCGGTTGTCACACCCTCAAAATCCACTAACGGAGTTTTACCGTCAGAGGGTGTGAACTGGCAGGATCGGATTCATTAGTTATAACTAAACCAAAGAAAACGTTTAAATGAAAAATAAGTGCGGAAGCGTAAAACCTTAATTCAAAAGTTGCGTCACGCAGGACGACTTAAAACCAAATGTAAATTTTAAAATTAAGTTTGCAGAGTAACATGTTTAACAATTAATGCATGCTCCTAAACCGCGCGCCCGCCTCGGCTACCTGAGAATAACATACTAAAAGGGGTCAACACGAGGTTGGTGAGTTCACAAGTTATATAAGATAAATCGTTTAGCGTTTGAGTTCAGCGTTTTCGTTAAGTGTTTTGCGTAACCACGTTACGGCGTTTAAAAGTTTTGCGTAACCACGTTACGGCGTTTAAATGTTTTGCGTAACCACGTTACGGCGTTTAAATGTTTTGCGTAACCACGTTACGGCGTTTAAGTGTGTAACCACGTTACAGCGTTTAAGTGTGTAACCACGTTACAGCGTTTAAGTGTTACCAGATAATGTTATGTCAAATTATATATCGATAGGTAGCTAATCTATACAACAAGTATTACTAAGTGGTTCGAGACCGAAGCTGACTGTTTATCAAGTGCCCGTCACCAGGTCAACCCAGACCATGGTAAGTGTTAGCCAAAATTACACCCACTCAACCTCCAGTTGAGCTTAGCGTCGGGTGGGGTTTGTCAAACCCAGTAGTACTACTCAACAGTGACTCGCTATTCCAAATATTAACCGGTTCGATGCGTGGGACTTCAAGGGTTACGTGCCGCTTAGCCTCTACAAGTGATATATATAATTTATAACAAAATCTTAAATATGTGTTTATCTCAAAAATGCGTTTATCGGAGTATGTTATCTCCCCCAAGTGAAAAACGTTTGAAAACAGTTCAAAGAGCGGGGTAAGTGAACTCACTGTTTGCGAAGAATATTCCAAATTAGATCACCGAGTGATGCGCGTCGTAGAAAACTCTCTAGCGTTCTAAAATAACAAAGAGATTTTCTAAGTATCGGAACGTTTAACGAGTCTCTAGACTCGGCACATAATACCTATGCACGTATCATGTTTCGTGTTTCGTTTGTGAACCGTGTGTGATTTAAACAAGTACAATTGTGATACGATACACGAGTGAGCAATTACTTTCGTGTCATGTATTAATAACATACTTACAAGCAATTATTCCCGTAAGGGCATTTTGGTCAACAAACAAAGACTAACTAACCATTATTCCCCATAAGGGCAATTTGGTCAATTCATGGCAATCAAACTAGCAACTATTCCCCGCAAGGTTATTTTGGTCAAAATACAACAATTATATAAAAACTATCATATTTCATGCATTCCTACACAACTCAGCAGCTAGTTTCATTGTGACAGAATTTCTACTTGAAAGATTGTACTATTTCACCGATCATATCATCTCAATTAATTCACCAAAAATCACCACTGAAACATACATGTCTTAGGTTTCCAGAACATATTTTATATTATTTTTATTCCATATAGATTTCTCATAATGATCAAAACACTACAGTAAACTCATATCAGTCAAATTCATGCACAACAGAATGTTATTTGCAATTCCCGGTAAACGAAAAATCCAATAAATGCAAGACCACTTGGGTTTGGTTCCTAACTCAGTGAGTCAACTTCCAGAAGTGGAACCAACCCAATTGGCCTCGTAGTTCATGAGATATAGAATTTACAATATAACCTAACAGCAGGTCTAACAGCTCAGCTTTGCATCACGTTTTTGTAAAATCATAAAAGTATACTTCCACTTATCCAAAAATTACGAATTTATACTTCATAGAAACTAGACTCAACCTAGTTTACTGCAGTACCCACAATCTCAATCAATTTTCACGTTTACACTTCGTTACAGTCAGTTAAACATCGTATATACATTCTGTCCAGAATCTGTTCACATCAAAACTCAAAAAAATAACAATCTATGAACTATTATGCATCCATATAACCCTCTAGACACTATAACTACTATCCATGCATATCAATCACACCATACATACAAGATTAGGGTTTGTGTTTTAATTCAAATCAAGAACAACAATCAATCATGTATCAATATCAATCTAGTTTATCAATCATCACGAATTCAACAACCATCATGTTAACTCATACATACTTATCAAAATCGGCTGCCTAGGGTTCTTAATTAACCCATTAAACATCAAAATTAAACAACAAGAAGGTAAAGGATGATCAATTATACCTTCCTAGCACCTAGTTCTTGGATTAAACACTTGATTAGGGTTTGTATGTGTGTATGAAAGTGACGGCAGCCTTGGAGAGGGGAGGTGAGAGCTCCGATCGGGATTTGGAAGGAATAATAATAATAGGTTAGGGTTTAGTTTAGGATATATTTATAAGCAAACAAGTTACACTCTAGTCCTTCTACTTTCAAGTGTTGTTTTTCTAGAACATTCCATCATACTTGGACAATAAGTTAACATGACCATAGTATTATCACATAGCACATAATCCTAACACATAATAATCATATAATTATTGTTTTTACGTTTGTCGTTTATTTATCAATCGTTTGCGTCAACTCGTTTGCGTTTCGGTGCAAATCCCGAAAGACTACTACACATGTAGTAAATGTTAAGCGTCATTTAAACCCTAGTTTAAATGTAATGAAGTATGCGTTATAGATTCAACGATCTTTAAAGTTTGAATTAACGGAGTTGAGTTAACGAGGTTAACCTGGAATTGACGATTGTCACATCATTCCCATGTTAAAGAATTTTCGTCCCGAAAATTTGAGTCAAGTCGTGATGAGAGTCTGAAAGAGTAAGAAGAAAAATTTCAGTTTGTCATATCATCCCCTAGTAAAAAGAAATTTCGTCCCGAAATTTAATTCATACCTCCGGTGATGTTTGACGGTTTGCCGGGTTTCGCGGTTTTCGGTGTTTGGTTAGCCCTTCAAAAAGGTGGGGATACTTTTTCATCATTTGATCCTCGCGTTCCCACGTGAACTCCGGTCCACGTCTCGAGTTCCAACGAACTTTAACGATTGGAATTTTGCTGTGTTTGAGCGTTTTGGTTTCCCAATCCAAAACTTCGACTGGTTCCTCAATGAACCGTAACTGTTCATCAACTTGCAGTTCCTCCAAAGGGACTACTTGGGTTTTATCAGATAGGCATTTCTTCAAATTTGATACGTGGAATACATCGTGTACGCCACTGAGTTCTGTTGGTAGGTCCAGTCGGTACGCCACCGGACCAATGCGCTCAGTTATCCGGTACGGACCAACATACCGTGGGTTGAGTTTGTTTCGCTTACCAAAGCGAACTACACCTTTCCAAGGTGAGACTTTGAGTAACACCCGATCGTTTACTTGAAATTCGAGAGGTTTTCGGCGCTTGTCGGCGTAACTCTTTTGGCGATCTCGTGCTGCTGCCATGCGATTTCGGATTTGAACGATCTTTTCCGAGGTTTCGAGTACCAGTTCCGGACCAGTGATTTGGCTATCACCCACCTCTGCCCAGCAGAGTGGTGATCGACACTTCCGTCCGTACAGCGCTTCAAACGGTGCTGCCTTAATACTTGCGTGGTAGCTGTTATTATACGAAAACTCTACCAAGGGTAAGTGGGGTTCCCAACTCTTTCCGAAATCTAAGACGCATGCACGCAACATATCCTCCAGGGTCTGAATAGTCCGTTCACTTTGCCCATCCGTCTGAGGATGGTATGCGGTACTCATATCAAGACGTGTGCCCAGTGCGCTTTGCAGCGACTTCCAAAAGTGTGAGGTAAAACGAGAATCTCGATCGGAAATGATCGAGACAGGCACTCCGTGTCTAGACACCACTTCTTTCATGTATACTCGAGTCAGTCTTTCCATTTTGTCCGTTTCCTTAATCGCTAGGAAATGTGCCGATTTAGTCAACCGGTCAACGATCACCCAGATGGTATCGCATCCCGTCGGTGTCTTAGGCAAACCCGTAATAAAATCCATTGAGATGTGCTCCCATTTCCACATTGGGAGTTCCGGTTGTTGCAGTAGACCAGATGGTTTCTGGTATTCAATCTTGACTCTGGCACAAGTCAAGCATTTGCTCACGTAGGTGGCAATGTCGGCTTTCATGTTCGGCCACCAGTAAAGTGCCTTTAAATCATGATACATTTTATCTGAGCCAGGGTGGATAGAATATCGGGACTTGTGAGCTTCGTCCATCACTAGAGTTCTCAACTCTCCGTATCGTGGAACCCAAATCCGGTTCTCAAAATATCGGACCCCGTCCGATCTGGTTTCAAGTTGCTTGTTCATGCCCCGCATGAGTTCCGATGGAAGATTCTCATCTTTCAAAGCTTCCAGTTGCGCATCGCGAATCTGATCGGGTAAGCTGGCATGAATCGTAAGTTGCAATGCTCTTACTCGTCTGGGTTTTTCTGTTTCTTTTCTGCTGAGGGCGTCGGCCACCACATTGGCCTTGCCCGGGTGGTACTTGATGGCACAATCATAATCTTTGAGCAGCTCGACCCAACGACGCTGTCGCATGTTCAGCTCCTTCTGATCGTAGATATGTTGGAGACTCTTGTGGTCGGTGTAAATGGTAAACTTGGTACCGTACAAGTAATGCCTCCATATCTTAAGAGCAAACACCACAGCTCCGAGTTCCAAATCATGGGTCGTGTAGTTCTTCTCGTGAACCCGTAGTTGTCTAGAGGCGTAGGCTATAACCTTCTCGAGTTGCATCAGCACACAACCGAGACCTTGTATAGATGCGTCACAGTGTACCTCAAAATTTTCTGTTCCCTCGGGGAGGGCTAAAATAGGGGCGCTACAAAGCTTGGTTTTCAACAGTTGGAAAGCGGATTCTTGCGCGTCACCCCAGTTGTACTTAGTGCCCTTGTGAGTCAAAGCGGTGAGGGGTTGAGCAATCTTTGAAAATCCCTCGATGAAACGCCGATAGTAGCCGGCCAGTCCTAGGAATTGTCGCACTTCAGTCGGAGTCTTAGGTGCTTCCCAGTTTTTGATGGCCTCTACCTTACCGGGATCGACATGGATACCATTCTCGTTGATCACATGTCCTAAAAAGTGAACCTCGCGAAGCCAAAATTCACATTTCGAGACTTTAGCATACAGTTGTTCCTTCTTCAGTAGTTCCAGAATTATCCTTAAGTGCTCTTCGTGGTCAGTCTCGTTCTTGGAGTAGACAAGAATATCATCGATGAAAACAATCACGAACTTGTCGAGGTACGCCTTGCATACTCGATTCATGAGATCCATAAATACGGCTGGTGCGTTGGTTAGGCCAAAAGGCATAACCGAAAACTCGTAGTGACCATACCGTGTTCTGAAAGCCGTTTTTGAAATATCTTCTTCGCGCACTCTCAGCTGGTGATAACCGGATCGTAGATCGATCTTCGAGTAGTAACTCGATCCCTGAAGCTGGTCAAACAAATCATCAATTCGGGGTAAAGGATAACGGTTCTTGACCGTCACTTTGTTCAACTCCCGGTAGTCGATGCACATTCGGAGAGTCCCGTCTTTCTTTCGGACAAACAAGACAGGGGCTCCCCATGGCGATGAGCTAGGTCGGATAAAACCTTTATCCAACAAATCTTGCAACTGGGTGGACAACTCCTGAAGTTCCGCCGGTGCGAGCCGATACGGGGCTCGTGCTATGGGTGCTGCACCGGGTGTCAACTCGATCTGAAATTCGACTTGACGAATAGGAGGGAGTCCAGGTAAATCCTCTGGGAAAACTTCCGGAAAGTCTCGCACAACCGGTATGTCTTCAATTCGTTTCTCCTCCGCGGGTTTCTCAACAATCTGCGCCAAAATTGCCGGATGACCCTTTCGTAGATACTTCTGTGCTTTCATAAGGGTGATGATGCTGTTGGTCATGCCGCTTCTCTCGCCTCGGACCGAAATGATCTCGCCGGAAGGGGTGGTAATATGGACTATTTTATCATGGCATATAATCTCCGCTCGGTTCTCGGATAACCAGTCCATGCCGACAACGACATCGAAACTACTAAGCGTAAAAGGAATAAGGTCGATGTCAAAAACATGACCTGACAGTTTCAACTTACATCCCGCAAGTATATGAGTTGTTACTACAGTTTTACCATTAGCTAATTCAACAGGAAACTTAGCGTCTAACGGGGTTGGAGTAAGGTCTAAAAGTTGGCTAAAGGCTTTCGACACAAAACTCCTATCAGCTCCAGTGTCAAACAAAATAGAAGCAAAATAATCGTTTACAGGGAACTTACCGGACACCACATGCGGATCATTGCGGGCTTGACCCGATCCAATCATAAACGCTCTTCCTTTGCCATTTCCTCCACCGTTACTGCCACTTCCATTGCCCCCATTGTTGTCATTATGTTTTAGCTTGGGGCAATCCTTCCGGAAATGACCTTCCTGTCCACATTCAAAACATCCCTTAGTCGTCGGTTGCTTAGGAGCACCCTTTGCCGCAAGGTCTCCTCTACATTCTTTCGCTTGGTGACCTATCTTTCCGCATCTTTGACACTTGACACGGTCACACTGGCCAACATGATGATAGTTGCACCTGTTGCACTTTGGATACTTCCCAGCATATCCGCTCGAAACCTGCCCGCTACCGTTGTTGTTGGAGTTGTTGTTGTTGTGATTCTGAGTGTTAAAGCTCCGGGTGAACTCGGGTTTACGGTAGTGTTGTTGCGGTGGGAGGTTCGAGGATGAAGATCTGGTGTTGTCGAACTTTCTCTTCCCGCTGTTCGGGTTGCTGTTGTTGTTACTGTTGCTGACGTGGTCATTACTCGGGTTGTCACGGGCTTTAACAGTCGAACCCCTCGGTGGTAACGCACCCTGGGTCACAGCCTGATCCGTCAGTTTGTGAGCCAAACGGATCGCTAGTTGGATCGTGGCTGGTCTGGAAGACGTCACCATACCCTGAATCTGTGGTGCTAACCCATCAATGTACATCTCTATTCTCTTGCTCGGCGGATCCACCATCCGCGGACACATCACAACCACACATTAGTCTAAATAAAAATTCATGATTAAAACCATTGTATTCGCTACAAAGTATTTCCAATCAATCCTTAAAATCATAGAAAAATAATAGTTAGGATGGAGACAACCCCTCCATCTAAGTGTCATCATCACTAGATGTCGTCATCGGAGGACACCTCTGAATGTGCCTCCTCCTCAGCCGGTTCCTCCTCCGGCTCCTCTTCGGGATCTTCCTCGGGATCCTCCTCAGGCTCCTCTTCGGGATCTTCTTCAGGTTCCTCTTCAGGCTCTGCCTCGGGTTCTGCTGCGTTCTGGGCAAGTTGCATTTGTAGGATATCGCAACGTTCTAACGCTATTTCGGTTCGGGTCCTTGCTTCTTGGAGTTGCTCTTTCAAGTCTATCATCTCGGCTTGCATCTTCATCATAACCTTGGTTTGTTGCTCACTAGTCTCTTGCATTTCTTTCGTTGCCGCTGCCATGCGGGCAATCTCCTCCTGAGTCTCGGTTCCATCTTTAAACAGTCTGGCAACATTTTCTCTAGTGTAGCGCATGTAACCCACATCACGCTCCAAACAAGAAACGACAGCTGCGAGAACTCTCTCTACAGGTTCGGTTATGGGTGGTAGGGTGTTGGGATAAGCAGGGTGGTTCGGGTGTGGCAACGGGGGAACTTGTTCACGGTAGACCATACGTCTGATCATGTTAGGGTACCAATCCCAGCTAACGTTGTTTTCGTAAAGGCTTCCGGATAGGCGGTACCTCTTCGGTGCGGGAGCTGCGAGTTCCGGGACTACGCGGGGTGGCGAGGCGGTAGGTAACTGAGGTTCCTTCCCGTGAGCATGCGTCATCGAATCGGATGATGATGAGGGTGGCGTCGACATTCCTACAGGTAAGCCGTGTATGCGCGCGCGTATGAGCGAAAGAGGTAAGAGATAAGATTACAAGACTACACAAACCTATGCAGTGCGTATTATTATAACTAATGGGTCGTCGCGGTTATAGTCTAGTATGCATGCAGTTTCTAGTTCGCTATAACCAATGGCTCTGATACCAATCTGTCACACCCTCAAAATCCACTAACGGAGTTTTACCGTCAGAGGGTGTGAACTGGCAGGATCGGATTCATTAGTTATAACTAAACCAAAGAAAACGTTTAAATGAAAAATAAGTGCGGAAGCGTAAAACCTTAATTCAAAAGTTGCGTCACGCAGGACGACTTAAAACCAAATGTAAATTTTAAAATTAAGTTTGCAGAGTAACATGTTTAACAATTAATGCATGCTCCTAAACCGCGCGCCCGCCTCGGCTACCTGAGAATAACATACTAAAAGGGGTCAACACGAGGTTGGTGAGTTCACAAGTTATATAAGATAAATCGTTTAGCGTTTGAGTTCAGCGTTTTCGTTAAGTGTTTTGCGTAACCACGTTACGGCGTTTAAAAGTTTTGCGTAACCACGTTACGGCGTTTAAATGTTTTGCGTAACCACGTTACGGCGTTTAAATGTTTTGCGTAACCACGTTACGGCGTTTAAGTGTGTAACCACGTTACAGCGTTTAAGTGTGTAACCACGTTACAGCGTTTAAGTGTTACCAGATAATGTTATGTCAAATTATATATCGATAGGTAGCTAATCTATACAACAAGTATTACTAAGTGGTTCGAGACCGAAGCTGACTGTTTATCAAGTGCCCGTCACCAGGTCAACCCAGACCATGGTAAGTGTTAGCCAAAATTACACCCACTCAACCTCCAGTTGAGCTTAGCGTCGGGTGGGGTTTGTCAAACCCAGTAGTACTACTCAACAGTGACTCGCTATTCCAAATATTAACCGGTTCGATGCGTGGGACTTCAAGGGTTACGTGCCGCTTAGCCTCTACAAGTGATATATATAATTTATAACAAAATCTTAAATATGTGTTTATCTCAAAAATGCGTTTATCGGAGTATGTTATCTCCCCCAAGTGAAAAACGTTTGAAAACAGTTCAAAGAGCGGGGTAAGTGAACTCACTGTTTGCGAAGAATATTCCAAATTAGATCACCGAGTGATGCGCGTCGTAGAAAACTCTCTAGCGTTCTAAAATAACAAAGAGATTTTCTAAGTATCGGAACGTTTAACGAGTCTCTAGACTCGGCACATAATACCTATGCACGTATCATGTTTCGTGTTTCGTTTGTGAACCGTGTGTGATTTAAACAAGTACAATTGTGATACGATACACGAGTGAGCAATTACTTTCGTGTCATGTATTAATAACATACTTACAAGCAATTATTCCCGTAAGGGCATTTTGGTCAACAAACAAAGACTAACTAACCATTATTCCCCATAAGGGCAATTTGGTCAATTCATGGCAATCAAACTAGCAACTATTCCCCGCAAGGTTATTTTGGTCAAAATACAACAATTATATAAAAACTATCATATTTCATGCATTCCTACACAACTCAGCAGCTAGTTTCATTGTGACAGAATTTCTACTTGAAAGATTGTACTATTTCACCGATCATATCATCTCAATTAATTCACCAAAAATCACCACTGAAACATACATGTCTTAGGTTTCCAGAACATATTTTATATTATTTTTATTCCATATAGATTTCTCATAATGATCAAAACACTACAGTAAACTCATATCAGTCAAATTCATGCACAACAGAATGTTATTTGCAATTCCCGGTAAACGAAAAATCCAATAAATGCAAGACCACTTGGGTTTGGTTCCTAACTCAGTGAGTCAACTTCCAGAAGTGGAACCAACCCAATTGGCCTCGTAGTTCATGAGATATAGAATTTACAATATAACCTAACAGCAGGTCTAACAGCTCAGCTTTGCATCACGTTTTTGTAAAATCATAAAAGTATACTTCCACTTATCCAAAAATTACGAATTTATACTTCATAGAAACTAGACTCAACCTAGTTTACTGCAGTACCCACAATCTCAATCAATTTTCACGTTTACACTTCGTTACAGTCAGTTAAACATCGTATATACATTCTGTCCAGAATCTGTTCACATCAAAACTCAAAAAAATAACAATCTATGAACTATTATGCATCCATATAACCCTCTAGACACTATAACTACTATCCATGCATATCAATCACACCATACATACAAGATTAGGGTTTGTGTTTTAATTCAAATCAAGAACAACAATCAATCATGTATCAATATCAATCTAGTTTATCAATCATCACGAATTCAACAACCATCATGTTAACTCATACATACTTATCAAAATCGGCTGCCTAGGGTTCTTAATTAACCCATTAAACATCAAAATTAAACAACAAGAAGGTAAAGGATGATCAATTATACCTTCCTAGCACCTAGTTCTTGGATTAAACACTTGATTAGGGTTTGTATGTGTGTATGAAAGTGACGGCAGCCTTGGAGAGGGGAGGTGAGAGCTCCGATCGGGATTTGGAAGGAATAATAATAATAGGTTAGGGTTTAGTTTAGGATATATTTATAAGCAAACAAGTTACACTCTAGTCCTTCTACTTTCAAGTGTTGTTTTTCTAGAACATTCCATCATACTTGGACAATAAGTTAACATGACCATAGTATTATCACATAGCACATAATCCTAACACATAATAATCATATAATTATTGTTTTTACGTTTGTCGTTTATTTATCAATCGTTTGCGTCAACTCGTTTGCGTTTCGGTGCAAATCCCGAAAGACTACTACACATGTAGTAAATGTTAAGCGTCATTTAAACCCTAGTTTAAATGTAATGAAGTATGCGTTATAGATTCAACGATCTTTAAAGTTTGAATTAACGGAGTTGAGTTAACGAGGTTAACCTGGAATTGACGATTGTCACATCGGTTTCCAACACCGTCCTTGCGTACTCTTTCTTGATATCTCGCACCTATAGTACGATTATAACTTTTATTAGTCGGACATACAATCCGGCTTAAGACCTTTAGTCTTATTACCTCGATGAACCTTTAGTTCAATAATCTTTTACTTTAAAACCTTTAGTTTTAAAATATTATTTATAAACCTTTAGTTTATTTTAAAACCCGACGTTTCTTTTTCTTTAAGAAACGTATTCTTTATTTATTATTTAAGAATACACATTACACTTAAATAATAATAATTATAACAAAGAGTATATAACACACATATATATATACACATTTCTTTCTTTATTTCTTTTCTTTGTTATATCATTTCTTCTCGAGGTATATATTTTCGACTTAGGGTTTAAGCCTTTAATATTATATTATTATTTTAATCGGGTATTAAGCCTTACCTTTACTCGGCTTATAATTCCCTAGATACTCAAGCAACACTTCTATGCCGCTTAGCCTTTTCAAAACTCGTCTTGATCGCCACTTCACTTCGGCACGCAACTCGAGACACCAATGCTTCACGGCACATACTTCGAGAATGATCGTCGGGACGTCGGTACGGGAGTGGTATAAATATCGAGGTATAGCACGTTTTTCGAGGAATCAGGGCACGGTTTTCGAGGTGGATCGTTGGCACGAATTTCGAGGTTTAGAGGGAGAGTAGAGAGATGATTGTAAACTGATTTTGGGTGTGAGTTATGAAGACCCCGGACCTTGCTATTTATAGGCAAATCTGGTGTCCCATCGCGTACCGCGCCCGGGTCCCTGGGAACCCATCGCGTACCGCGATGTAGGTTGATGACGCAGACAGTAGGTCTGACACGTGGCGGACGTCGCGTCACGTGTTGCCACGTGTCGGGACACGTGGCGACCGGTGTGCCACGTGTGGACACGTGGTGAAAAGGTGTCAGATGTGTCAGGCCACGTCATCGCGGTACGCGATGACGTAGGCTCAACGGCGATCGCGTACGCTGTTGACTTCTTCTAGAAACATTGACCAAGCCCCATCGCGGTACGCGATGGGCTTTTCTTTTGACCCGTCGTGTACCACGAGAGGACAAGAAATCAGATTTTTCTTTTTAGCCCTTGGATTTTGAAAGTTGGCAGAATTGATCCCTATACTTGGGAAACTTGTCATTTTTGGCCAAAAATTCCCATGATGTTACAGAGGTAATGTCTCAAAATTTTCAACGCGAATACAACGGCACCGAGTTCGAGTTCGTGCGTTGTATAATTCCTTTCATTAACCTTAAGTTGCCGTGAAGCATAAGCGATAAATTTACCTCGTTGTATTAGGACACAATCGAGGCCTTGATTGGAAGCATCGCAATAGACAACAAAATCCTCATTGCCCTTGGGAAATGCAAGGATCGGTGCATCGCAAAGCATGTGTTTAAGAGTTTGAAAATCTTCATCTTGCTTTGGCCCCAATACATAAGGTTTATCCTTGTGAGTTAATGACGTTAGGGGCAACGCGATCTTGGAAAAATTAAGAATGAAGCGATGATAAAAACCCGCAAGACCAAGAAACGAACGAACTTCGGTAGGAGTGGTTGGAGTTTTCCAATTCTTAACAGCTTCGATTTTAGCTGGGTCAACGTGGATACCCTTTTCGTTTACTATATGCCCCAAGAACGGAATTTCCTTCAACCAGAATTCGCACTTTGAAAACTTAGCATAAAGTTGTTCCTTCCTTAAGAGATCAAGGACGGAATCAAGATGTTTCTCGTGCTCGGCTTTGGACTTGGAATAAATAAGAATGTCGTCAATAAAAACAATTACGAATTTATCTAAGTAAGGTTTGCATACGCGGTTCATAAGATCCATAAACACCGCGGGTGCATTGGTTAGTCCAAAAGGCATAACCATAAAATCGTAATGCCCATAACGTGTCCGAAAAGCGGTCTTGGGTATGTCATCTTCATGCACGCGTAGTTGATGGTAACCCGAACGAAGATCAATCTTTGAGAAGCATGAAGCTCCTTGGAGTTGATCAAAAAGATCGTCGGGGCAAGGGGTAACGATTCTTGATTGTGAGTTTGTTGAGCTCGCGGTAATCAATGCACATACGGAAGGATCCATCTTTCTTCTTGACGAAAAGAATGGGTGTGCCCCATGGAGATGAACTAGGGCGAATGAACCCTTTGTCTAAAAGTTCTTGGAGCTGGTTAAACAATTCTTGCATCTCGGAGGGTGCAAGACGATAAGGAGCCCTCGCAATCGGGGTTGCACCCGGCACGAGATCGAGTCGAAATTCCACATCACGATTAGGAGGAAGACCCGAAACATCATCGGAAACACCTCGGGATACTCACGAACAACATGAATGTCCTCAATTTTTCGTTCCTTCTTATCCACCACATGGGCTACGAATGCAACATACTTCTTGCGTAAGTACATTTATGCTTGAAAACAAGTGATGAAATTTGGCTCAAGGGAGAAGGCTTTTCACCAGAGACACGGAGAATTCGACTATCGGCAAGCGGAATACGAATGAACTTATCAAAGCAAACAATTTTAGCACGTTGAGCAGATAGCCAGTCCATGCCTACTATGATGTCAAAACTTCCCAATTGCATAGGAATGAGTTCGATTGAGAATTTGTGGCCATTTAAATCTAACTTGCAATTTTGAATAACCGAGTCAGTTGCTACCGATTTACCATTAGCTACCTCAACAGAATACAAGTTCTTAAGCTTAGATCGGGGTTTAGCAAGTAAGGGATCAAATTCAAAAGACACAAAACTCATATCAGCACCGGTATCAAATAAAATGGTTGCAAAGTGGTCATTTACGAGGAACGTACCGTTCACCACATCGCCGTTTTTACTGAGCTTGATTGACGTTAATCATGAAAGCACGCCCACGATTTTCTTGAGGAGCTTGAGCAGCTGAAACGGCTTGACCAACTTCTGGTGCAGGAGCTTGGATAGCTTGATGCGGCTGCACTTGAGCTTGGTTAGCCATCAACAGTGGAACTTGCGGTTGATAAGCTTGTTGGGTTTGATAAGTTTGCACTTGGTATAGCGGAGCTGGTGCAAGCTGAAGCGAGTTTACATATGCGAGTCGTGAACACGCGTTGTGAAAGTGGTTAGGATCACCACAATGGTAGCAAGCTCGCACTTGATTCAATGGTTGGGCATAAGGCACATGACGAGGGTTTGGTTGAGCCAATCTTGGAGGAGCAATGACAGAGGTTTCTCGGCAAGTGGCACTAAGGTGTCCAAAACGGTTGCAACGAGTGCATTGACGATAAACGGAAAAGGTGGGATGGTGTCGTTGGCAGGCGTTGCACAATGGATGGGGTCCATTGTACGGCTTTCGAAGAGGTGGTGCAAGGTTTGGTTGGGGTTGATGTGTGGTTTGTTGGGTTAACGCATAGTTCTTGCGCTTCTTGCCATGGTGGTGTGAGGAGAAAGCAGGCTTGGATGACTCGGATTTCGATTCTTTGGACTCGGTAGAGGGTTTATCAGCAGGTTTCTTCAATTTCTTCGATGTCAAAGTTCCGGCTTTAAAATGATTATCAGTTAAGGTTGCAGCAACGTTAATCGCGTCACCAAGTTCTTTGGGAGCATTACTCAACACACTATCTTGGATTTTCCTTGGTAGTCCCCGAATGTACTTATCGATGGCACGCGAAGTAGGGGTAACAAGGTGGGGTACCAGCACACTGAGTTCATTGAAACGAGAAGTGTAGGCTACATGCTCACCACTCTCTTGTTTGAGGTTCCAAAACTCAGCTTCCAAGTTCATAAGCTCACTTGGAGGGCAGAATTGCTTGGTTATCAGTTCTTTCAATTCGTTCCATGGCATAGCCATGGCAGCTTCGGCACCACGGGTTGTCTTTTCCTTCACCCACCAGGTAAGTGCCCCTTTTTCAAAGACACTTGTAGCAAAACGGGTTCGCTTATCATCGGGACACTCAATTTGGAGGAATTTTCTTTCCATTTGTTCGTACCACTGAAGTAGGGCAGAGGCACCTTCAGTTCCATCAAACTCCGGGAGTTTGGTGCTGGTGAAAGTCTTATACGAACAGTGAGATGGTTTATGCTCGCTTGAAGCAGAGGCTAGTTGTTTGGTTATTTGTGTAGTTAACTTCCGGCTAGAGGTTTTGGAAGAACGGCGCTTGTTGAAATAGATTGACATTCTGCGAACAATAGTAACGAAATTCGTGAGACTCGGAATAGGCTGTGGTGGAAAATAAATTCCTTGTTAAAGTTTGATTTAAAGAAATAAATAAATAAGTAAATATTTAAATACATATGATGTGTAGTAAAACACACTTACTTTCCGTATCATTTTTATCATGTTTTAATTGCTTTTTAGTTTAATTATTAAGTTTTATGGTTTGTTTATGCTTGATTTTACAAAGTTGATTGTTTACTTGTAGGTTATGAGGTTTGGTGGAAAAAAGAGTTAAAATTGAAGAGTTTAGGGGCTTAATTGGTCAACTTTCAAACTTATAAGTCAAGGCCCGACCAAAGCCCACATCTTAGAAGCCTTTTATAATAATATATGAAGTTAATTATGAGAGAAATCAGTCATTATTCAGCCTAAAACCCGAAAATAATAAAAACCCTAACTTGGGCAGCAAGGTTGCGATCGGACAGAAGGAAAAGAAGAAGAAAAAAAGAAAGAAGGAGGCTGTTGCGGCTGTGGAGGCTAGAGGAAAAAGAAGGAGGCTCGGGTTGATCTTGTGCAGCTGCTAGGGACCTTATACATCCATAAATCTCAGCCATAAACCCTAAGTAATCATCTTTAATCTTTGGTTATTGTTCAAGAACCCTAACTTTGTTGAATTGGTCTTTTGCTTTGAATTGTTTTGCAATTGATTGATAGTTTGACTTGTGATTGATTGTGGTTGGATCTTGAATGAGTTTGATCATGTTTATGATGATGTTTATGATGTTTTTCTTAAGTATGCATGGCTGTCCAAAATCTATGAGTAGCTAAACTTGCTTGTTCTACCTAGGATAGATGATTGTTGAGTAGTTTAGACTTATATAATGGATTGTTAATGTTCAAGACTTGAATTATTGATGTAAAGTTTAACTAAAACATAAATTAGATTGTGTGTGATGGCTGTGTTTTATGTTTTATTACTTATAATCCTCTTGCATTAGTTAATTGAATTAGTTTTGATTAATTGATTGCTTGTTAGACTCTTGACTTGGTGTTAGGGTTTATTTGCGGGGTGTACAACCGTAGGGATAAGTGGGTAATATAATCATCTAAAATCAGTTAAAATACACCTTCTTTGAGACCGAGAGGTGATAAGAAGTAATATTGTCTCGTTGCTTTTACTTGTTAGAATTAAGACCGCGCGAGAGCGGGTTTTTGTCTTGTCAAGTTTGAGTGTTTATGTGCAATTAGTTGGTTTAATTTGGGTTAAGTTAAATTTTTCCTCTATCCTTGGTGACATAGTATTTGTCTCCATTAGGATAGTGTGTCGATGAGACCGAGAGGAGAGTTGTCATTTGAACACGTTAATAATTGTTTTTCCGGTTTATTCTTTAAAATCAACTAAAATAAGTTAGAGTTTGTTAGAGAGACTAAGAGGTAATTTGACTTTCTTAAACAAGTTTTAGTTGTGTCATCTTTTATAACCGGTGTCGTGAATATTTTCAATCCGTTTTCTTGTTATTTCTGTCAACATGATTCATTCCTAGGTAGACGTCTTTATATATTGAATTTAAACCAAAGTTTTCAAAGTTTTGTCAAAAGTTTTCATTAAGTTAAGTTAAGTAGTTAAATAAATTCTAAAATAAATCAATTAAATATTTTGGTGAGTCTTGGTTAGAGTTTCGTAATTATAAACGTTTTCACGTGTCTTCGAGTTCGATATCCGGACTTTCCTCATCTGTGCTATACGCGACTGGTACACTTGCCGTTTGTGTGAACTAGGATAGATTGTTAGGTTTTTAAAGCTTAGTTGCGACTTGTGTTTTATTTATATATATATTTTCGCACATCAACATAAAAAAAAATAAAAAAAAAATCGTAACAATGGTAATAAATCTTGGGTGGACGCTTACAGAATTCCAGTTTAAAACACATTGTAAAACATAAAGGAGTGCAACCATATTCTTTTCACAAAGAGAACATGGTCACGGTAAAAACTTAAAGTTGTGATTCATATGGCATTGAAAGTGGTATGCTTTGGCCTAATAGGATTCATGCTCTTTCCTAACTCTCCAGGTAAGCAACCGGGTCCCGCATCTGATTGGGATTTATACGCATTGCTTATCCTTAAGTTTCAATAACCTTGGTGTCAAGAGTTTCGGAAAACAGGCGCGTCCCCCTTCCAGTTACTACATACCCGCCATAACGAACCATCTTTAAGAAGAAGAAATATCGGAACACCACAATAAAAATCGATAATTGAAAATGTTGGAAAAATCTTTGTTTTTAGGCTTAAGTTGGACTTGTGTGTGCTTGTGTATTTGAAGTAATTGAATCATCAGTATAATGTAACAAGTACGTGCTTTGAACAATCACATAAGGCCCACATAATTTCTAATTATGCAACCTAAGCAAGTAAGCAAATAAACTATAATTAACTAGAACACTATGTCTAATGTCCTATCTTATAGTAACGGCTTTGATACCAATCAGTAACACCCCGGCTAAAACGGAATACGCCCGAGTGCGACGTACAGATTTCCCAAAACACATGTGAAACTATTAAGCGACAATATTATCATTATTTCATTAATGATCCAAACAACAAGTACTTTTGCAAATAAGTAAATTACAAGGAAATAAACAAGTCACACTTTATTATTGATAATCCTATGTCTAGTGTCTTCTCTTGTTTCATCCTCTAATAAGCATACCTATAACATATGTATAAAATAATGTCAACTAACTTAATAGTTGGTGAGTTCCCACAGTTTTTATATAATACATAAAAATTATACAATTCCATGAAAACTCGTGATAAGCAAATAAGATCCTTTCCAATTGGGATTGTGCACCAATGAACTCGGTTAATGAGGCCCTTTTCCACTCATAACAACAAGGTCTTGAGTGCAAAGGGGGGCGTATGATCATACTATATTGAAGTAATCCATGAGCAAATAATATCGAGCAAGTAACAAGTAAGCACACAAGTCCATGTATGAATTGTAGTTTGTAAGCAAAATCATAAACAGTTGGGTTTTTATAGGATACATATGCTACCCCCCAAAACAATAAAGAGTAAAAAAAGGGGGGTGTGAGAAACTCACCTTTGAAATAGTAATGACAACTTAGAAACGAAACGGAAAGCGGTTATATGAAATCGAAGGATCGAATCTCGCGAGCTAAAATAATAAATACAATAATTACTAACTAAATAATGGAAATTACATGTCGGTCTTAAAGTTCATGTATCATTATTTGTATATATACTTTTACCCTTTTAAAGTATATTAATATTAAGGTTTAATGGATTCTAACGACTTATTATTATAATATTATTTATGAGTTTTATATAATAATGTTACGGGATTTTAGTGTTATCGGTATGATTTAGTATAACATTTGAAAGTTTAGTTTCTATAAGGTTATAACGATTTTATATTATATATATATATATACATATTTATATATATATTTTACAAGTTTTAATAAAAAAGGTTCGGGTTCGTAAAAGTTGGATTTTTGGATAGAAAGGTTAAAACAATCTAAACAATTGTTGTTTAACTTAAAAATGATTTTTATTTATTTTATAATGATTTATAAATATATAAGATTTATTAAAACTAATAGAATAATTTGTAAAAAAAAATAATAACTGGATCTGCTGTTACCCGGGTTCGAACCCGGGTCTCCACAACCACAACACTCACACACAACCACTGGGCCAGTTTAGTTTTGTTGTTAAAATATGGAAATCTTAACTTAAAAACACCTTCCCATGTTCATCATCTTCTTCACAAAGAACCCTAGATTCAATTCTTCAAATCCGATCCATGGTTGTTAAATTAAGGTTAGGGGTTTTGTTATACGCCTGAAACTAATATATTTTCATATAATAATTACCTTTAAATGTCTCGGAATGACGACGAACTAGACTCGGCCGGAATCGGATATGGGAGAACAAATTTGAAGTTATAAACAGTTTGTTTGTGTATTGTAAGGTTTGAGGAACATTTGGACAATGGTTAGGGTCCTTTTTATAGTGTCAATTGGTTTAAGGTTTGAGGAACATTTGGACAATGGTTAGGGTCCTTTTTATAGTGTCATTGGTTGACCCAAATATAATGCCATCCACATAGACTTGTAACAAGAGAAAATCTCTTCCTTTCTTTTTGTAAAAGAGGGTCTTGTCAATAGCTCCCCTTTGGAAACCATTTTTAAGAAGGTGATTAGACAGTTCATCATACCAAGCTCTTGGAGCCTGATGAAGTCCATACAAGGCTTTGTTTAGTTTATACACCCTGTTAGGATAACTAGGATCCTCAAACCCTGGTGGTTGAGAAACATGCACCTCCTCTTCTATCTTTTCATTTAGGAATGCAGATTTGACATCAAGCTGGAATACCCTTATATTCTTTGAGCCAGCATAAGCTAAGAAAATTCTTATTGCTTCAAGTCTTGCAACTGGTGCGAAGACTTCCTCAAAGTCAATCCCTTCTTCTTGTAAGCATCCAAAAGCTATAAGTCTGGCTTTGTTCTTAATCACAATACCCCTTTCATCCCTTTTGTTTCTGAACACCCATTTTGTTCCAATTGCATGTCTGTTTCTTGGCCTATCTACAAGCTCCCAAACTTGTAGATCTCTAAATTGATCCAACTCCTCTTGCATTGCTTGTACCCAAATGTTGTCCCTTAGAGCTTGAACAATATTATTTGGTTATGTTTGGGTTAGAAAGCAGGAGTACAAACAAATGTTTGTAGATTCAGAATGATTTCTAGTGACTCTTTCATGGATGTTTCCAATGATGTTTTCAGAAGGATGATTCTTTTCAACATAAGGAGTTTGAACTATCATATCAGCAGACACATTGGTGTTAAGATTTGATTCATTGAGATCAGGTTCCTCAATGATCAATTATGTTGCAGCATCATGAAATTCTGGTGCTTCTTCATTGTTCTGTCTTGAGGTTGATGCACCAGTGTTTTCTAGATTCATTCTTTCAAACAAATCTTGAAACCTTTCACTTCTAGCAGTTGTCTCTTCTTCAGGTTGGTAGCTTGGATTCTCCTCATTTTGAACTTGATCATTTCCTGCTTGATCTTGTATTGGACCTTCATTATTCTCTTGACTTTCAACTTGAACTTGATCCACATCTGTGCTAGAGGAGTTCTTTATGAATGTATATTCCTTTTCTTTACCTGCAACCTTTTTCCACAACTTTTCTAAATCCAATGTCTTCTGTTTTGACTCTTCAAACACACTTGTTTTCAAAAATGATACATCATAGTCTTCAAGATAGATCTTGAAAGACTTGATTAATTTCTCTAAATCAAACAACCATGATGCACCATCAACTGTGTTGAATTGGTTTTCATTGAACACCGAATCTGAAGATTAAATTACAACCAAATGATCTTTCACATACACTCTGTAGGCCTTTGATTGTGCAGAATATCCCACAAAGAAACAGTCTAAGGATTTTGCTTGAAACTTGTTCAAGTAATCCTTGGTGTTCAACAAAGAACATTTGCATCCAAAAGCTTTGAAAAACTTGATATATGGTTTTCTATTGAAGAAAATTTCATAAGGAGTCTTATTGTGACTTCTGTTGATAAGTACCCTATTCTAAACATAGCAGGCTGTGTTTATAGCTTCTGCTCAAAATGTGACTGGCAGATTAGCATCAGCTAGCATGGTTCTTGTTGCTTCAATGAGTGTTCTATTTCTTCTCTCAGCAACCCCATTCTGCTCAGGAGTTCTTGGAGCTGAGAATTGCTGAAGTATTCCTTTGTTGTTGCAAAATTCTTCAATTACTCCATTATTGAACTCGGTACCATTGTCACTTCTCATCACTTTAACCCTTTTATCCAGTTTGTTTTCAATTATGTTAACACAGTTTATAATGAACTCAGCAGCCTCATCCTTTGTACTTAGGAAATAAGCCAAAGTATATCTTGAGAAATCATCATAATCACAAGACAATATCTTTTCTTCCCAATGCTTGGCACACTCACAGGACCAGAGAGATCCATGTGAAGCATTTCAAGCACTTGATCAATTGAGTTGATGAGTTTAGTCTTGTGAGAAGACTTGTGTTGCTTTCTTTTTTGACATGAGACACAGTTGTCATACAATTTGAACTCACTTGTAGGTAAGCCAATAACATGCTCACCCTTGACTAACTTGTTCATGTTCTTGAGATTGACATGACACAAATTCCTATGCCACAATTTTGACTCATTTTCAGTGGCTTTAGAAACAAAGCATGTGCCACCCCTAGTAACAGCATCCTTCATGTTAAGTTCATACAAATTTGCATTCCTTGGGGCCATCATCATGATCATGTCAGGTGGAATAACGTACTCAAGCTTTAAGATGAAACAGTGTGAATCATCAAAGCCAACTTTGTAACCTTTATCACACATTTGGGATATGCTTAAAAGATCGTACTGAAGTCCTTCAACATAGAAAACATTATCAAAAGTAACTTTCCGGTTTGTCAAGATACCTTTTCCAACAATTTTTCCTCCATTCTCATCACTGCCAAATGGCACTGGACCCTCAAACTTTTCTTCATAGTTAACAAGTGACCTTTTGTCACAAGTCATGTGCCTTGAACATCCACTATCCATATACCATACATCATTTTGTGAAGTGGACTGTTCCTGCACATTATAAAGAAAAATGATTAGTTAGATGATGAAGTGCAAGCAGTTTCAACTTGCAAATCATCAGTTTCATTTTTAATGGCAGCATTGGGAGTGAGTGTTATGGGTTCAGGGTCTTCATGAGTAACTTCAATGTGATCTGAATCATCAGTTTCATACCCACACTCTCTTGGAGTTTTCACAAATGAAGTTGTGCTAAGACTATCAGTCACTTCATTGTTACACTCTTGAACAACATAGTCATTCTTGCTTGAAAAGTCTCTTACATCCATATTCATTTCTTCTTTAACTTCATCCTTAGGTTTCCAAAGAAAACCTTGAGGTTCATAACCATGCTTCAACAAAAACTTCTCATCACCAGTTAATTCAGTAGGTTTCTTCCTAGGAAGAACACCTTTGTTTCTCTTCTTTTCACTGTTTTGTGATCCTTGAGAATCATCATACTTAACTGATTTTGAGTCATGTTTGGGAATGATTCTCAAAGGTTGAAAGTTCTTCTTCATAGCAAATTCAGATTTCTTAGGAGATTTGCTTCTCCCATTTTGCTTAGCAACAGTTTTCTTAGATTTCACAACATCTTGTTTTCTTTGTTAATCTTACTTGCAGCTTGCTGATCAGATTCATTCTTCATCGCATTTTCACACACCTTCCCCTTTCTCAAATATTCTTCATAATTCTGTTTATAGAGAACAAATTTTTGTCCAAACTTTGTCTCATTTGGAACATGGAAGGGTTTGAAGTTGAGTCTATGTTTACAAGTGTCAGTGTGATGACCATACTCATCACATTTCTTGCACCATACCTTTCCCTTGAATTTTTCATGTTCAATCCCTTTCTTGAATCATTCACTTGGTCTTGGTGGATCATCCCCAAGTGTCTTCGAGTCTTCAGACCATCAAAATCAGTTGAAAAAGGAACAAATTCATCTATCTTTATATCTTTTCTTTCAACCTTTCCCTTAACAAAGATAATTTTCTTCATATTCATAGGCTCTTCATCTATGCTTCCTTTGTTCCTTGATTGGCTCTTTTCGTACTCTTCCATGGTTTCAACTTCCCCATTATCAAATACTTCATGACTTGAGAAAACTGGGTACACTGGAATGAAATTGTCACTAACAACTGTTTCAGTCACTTTCTTCTTGTTGTTGTCTTTAATTCTTTGCAATACTGCTTTGCTTGGTGGCCTCACTGCATTATAACTCACCTTTGATCTTTAACATATGTCAAAAGACACATGTTCTCTTCTCATTTTCTCATTCATTTTCTTTATCTTTGGTGTCATTGGAGGTAGATGAGGCAGTTTTTCAATTGAGTCTGGTTTCTTATGCCTTCTACCCCTTTCAGCAGCTTTAATTTCTTCATCAGTAATTTGATCACTCAGATCACTTAAATTATCCATATTCAGATCATCAAAATCAAAGTCATCTTCAGAGACTTGCATTCCAATTGACTTTTCCTCTTTTTCATTTTCTTTCACTACAAACTCTCCCTCTTCATCACTTCAACCTTCTTATACAGATCAACAAACTCCTCTCTGTCTTGAAATACTTCTCTAAACTGTTGAAGATAACCATCCCTATTTTCTTTGTCAACTTTAGGTAAAAAGTTGTTGTTGAATGGTGGTGGAATAGCCTTATATTTGTCTTTCTCACTAACTTGGTTCAGAATGCCACATATGTTTCCTGTGGAGACCAAATTCTTTAAGAATTCATTGTCAACTTCCAGCTTTGTGTTCTTCACCTTTTCTTCAATCAACATCTTCTTTAACCCATCAATTTCAGTAATGTACCTCTGTTGAGCTCTATAGCTACTCACACAGTCATCTTCTAAACTTCTGATCTTTTCTTCATTAACAACATCACTTGCTTCATACCCATTGATGATGCTTTGTTTTCTGAAACACTCACCCTCTAGCTTGCCTATTTTCATGTTTAAAGTAGTAATTGTTGTTGGGTTTTATACAAGATTATCAAAGTTCAAGTTAACCATATTTAACTAGAAAACGCAACGGAAGCTTAGATTTTAAAACTTGTTATGAACATACCATTATGTTAAAACTAAAACCCAAAGAACAAGGATCAATATTACAAGAACAAGATGCTCACAAAAGTAAATTGTACCTTCTTATACCTTATGAGAAGATGTAGGTGGATGAAGAAGATAATGTCTTCAAATGGCAAGGTTGCAAAGGAGAAACCCTCAAGCTTTTGATACCCCAAGCTTTTAAACAACAACACCAACTTGTTGCTAGGATTAGAACACTTGAATCAAGCTCACAAAACACCCCCTTTCTTTGGCCAAAGTGGCCGTGAGTTTTTGGAGAGGAAGAGAGAGATATTTTGAATTCTTTACACACTTGAATTCAAAATGGAGAGAGGATCATCTTTGCATGTCTTGTGATTGGAGGTGTATAAAGAGGTTGTCAACACAAAAGGACAAAACCATGATTGGACAAACCTTCCACCCACATGGGGTGGCCGGTTTTGTTATTTTTTTTTTTTTATTTTTTTTGTGTTTTTGTTTTAACCATTTAAAACATCTCCAATTATTTTATAAAACTCATTTTTATAAAATGCACATACATTTATGTAATTATTTAACCAATTAAATAATTAATTTATATAAACAAATTATCCAGATAATTCATTTAAATCCTCAAGTGTGTTTGTTTAGAAAACCAATTTTCTAAACACGTAGTGTTCGGTATTCGTTTAAATGATCAAATCATTAAAAGAATACATTTGGTGTCGTCTAGCTTGTTATTGGGTATGACCCGACTTGGATCAAACACAGTTAGCCACATTAGTATAAGTATGTGTCTCGGGCATACGTAATTCCAACAATCTCCCACTTGCACGAGATACATAGAAAATTAATGTAAGTGGTGAATACCGCCTAACAACAGTTCACCACCCCTAATGTGTTTGACGAAGTGCCATTCAATAACATCATCCCTTCAAGTCCCTTACTTGATATGATTTAGGTGAATCTATCATTATATCTCTTTGTTACTAGATGTCATGTTGGATCTAAGAGACATAGGCGATCATTCTCTTTACAATTCAACTTTATCAGGCCTTAGACATCTAAACTCTCAACACATAAGAGGAACAAATTCCATCTTGACTGTATACGCCTCTCACTATCACTTTATACTCCACCTGAGCTCATCCTTATGTACCATCTTTTACGAATAGCGAAGGGGAGAGTCAAAGTGTAATACTTGGTGAAAATCAAGACCCAGTATACATCTCAGGTCTAAGGATAATATGAAATTCTCCTTTACTCAAAATTACTAATGATCAGGTCCATTGACTCCATGTAGTAATATTGAGAGCGGGTCAGTCCAATATTCGTATCCCACAAATATCTATGAACCTTGGCAGCAAACCTATGCTCCATATTCATTCCTTATGAATATCCACCAATCCTAGTTCATAATAGTCTTGCTTCATATTTGTTCCCACAAATGTGATCGACTACGGACTTTTAGAATAAGATAACTTATTCATGGATTAAACATGCAAAATTAGAATTTAACTCAAGATTCCATAATCATATAAAAGAGTTAAATTACAAAAGTCTTTTAAACGTAAATACAAAATAGATCAAATCCAATTACTAGAATATCGAAGTCCTAAGCCACTCGCATGACGCTCATGTTTCGGTCTTTCTAGGAGCTTCGTGAATGGATCCGCAAGATTTTGATCAGTTCCAACTTTGCGAATACATATCTTTCCTTTTTCAACTTCATCCCTTATGTAGTTGAATCTCCGCTCTATGTGCCTTGTCTTTTGGTGCGAACGAGGTTCCTTGATTTGTGCAATCGCACCCTCGTTGTCACAAAAGATTTCTAGGGGGTCTTGAATGGTAGGGACCACCCCTAGATCAGTAATGAATTTCTTCAACCATGCAGCTTCCTGAGCTGCCAATGAAGCGGCGATGTATTCTGATTCTGTAGTGGACAATGCTACCACTTCCTGTTTTGAGCTCTTCCAAGAGACAGCTCCTCCATTAAGAGTGAACACATACCCAGATTGTGATCGAGAATCATCTCGATCAGTTTGGAAGCTCGCATCCGTGTAACCTTTTATAGCGAGTTCCTCCTCACCAGATCCATATATCAGAAACATATCCTTAGTTCTCCTAAGGTATTTCAATATGCTCTTAACAGCCATCCAATGACTGTTTCCTGGATTCTGTTGGTATCTGCTTGTCATGCTCAAAGCGCATGACACATCCGGTCTAGTACATATCATCGCATACATGATGGATCCTATAGCAGAAGCATATGGGATTTGTTTCATTATCTCTTGCTCACCCTTTGAGTTTGGACATTGAGCTGAACTCAATATAGTCCCTCTTTGAATAGGTACAAAACCTTTCTTGGAGTTTTCCATCTTGAACCTTTTCAAGATTTTATCAATGTATGTACTTTGGTTCAAACCTATCAAGCGCCTTGACCTATCCCTATAGATCTTTATTCCCAAAATATAGGCAGCTTCACCAAGATCCTTGATGGAAAATCTACTTCCAAGCCAAGCCTTAACGCTTTCCATGGTTGGAATGTCATTTCCAAATAGTAGAATGTCATCGACATACAATACTAAGAAGGTAATTATACTCCCACTAGCTTTCTTATACACACAAGCCTCATCAGCGTTTTTGATGAACCCAAAACTTTTGATTTCTTCATCAAAACGATGATTCCAAGTTCTAGATGCTTGTTTCAATCCATAGATTGATTTCTTTAACTTGCATACTTTATTAGGATGTTTCGGATCGACAAAACCTTCAGGCTGAACCATATAGACATCTTCCTCAAGATATCCATTTAGGAAAGCGGTCTTGACATCCATTTGCCAGATTTCATAATCATAATGTGCAGCTATGGCAAATAATATCCTAATAGACTTTAGCATTGCCACAGGCGAAAAAGTTTCATCATAATCAACCCCTTGAGTTTGAGTGAAACCTTTAGCTACAAGTCTCGCTTTATAAGTATCCAAGTTTCCATGCATATCAGTTTTTCTTTTGAAAACCCACTTACTTCCAACAGCTTTGGAATTGAGTGGTGGTTCAACCAATTCCCAAACTTGGTTGTCATACATGGATTGCATCTCAACGTTCATGGCTTCAAGCCATTTGTCACAATCATTCTTGGACATTGCATCACGGTATGTGGTTGGTTCATCCGAATCTACCACGTAGCAACCTTCTACAAAAAATCCATATCTTTCAGGTGGATTGCTAACTCTACCAGATCTGCGAACGTTTTGTGTGTTTTGATCAACCACTTGATCACTTTCAACAACCTCTTGTTGAGTGCTAGTATCAACCAATTGTGTATCATCTTGTGATTCTTGATCCTCATCAAATTTCACTGTTCTACTATTAGTTCCTTCCTCAAGGAACTTAGTTTCCAAGAACTTACCCTTTCGAGCAATAATAACATTTTGCTCACTAGGATCATAAAAGTAATATCCTAAATCATCTTTAGGATAACCTATAAAGATACACTTAGTGGATCGGACTTCTAATTTGTTTGGGGTGTATTGCTTTACATAAGCTACACAACCCCAAACTCTTAAGAATGATAGCGATGGAGCCTTTCCATGCCATATTTCAAAAGGTGTCTTCTCCACTTTCTTGGTTGGAGCCATATTCAATATGCGAACAGCGGAAAGTAAAGCATAGCCCCAAAATGATAGAGGTAAAGTGCTTCTAGCCATCATCGATCGAACCATATCTAATAGGGTACGATTTCTCCTTTCAGACACACCATTATGTTGTGGTGTTCCAGGTGGAGTAAGTTGTGAAATAATTCCACAACTCTTAAGATGATCTTGAAAAACACCACTTAGGTATTCACCTCCTCTATCACTACGAAGTACTTTGATTGTGGTCTTGAGTTGTCTTTCTACTTCAGTTTTGAAGTCTTTGAACATTTCAAAAGCTTCATCTTTGTGTTTCATTAAGTACACATAACCATATCGACTATAATCGTCAATAAAGGTAATGAAGTATCTTTCACCATTCCTAGTCATTGGTCTAAAAGGACCACATACATCCGAATGTATGATACCCAATAATTCTTTTGACCTTTCAAAAGTTTTATTAAAGGGTTGCTTTGTCATTTTGCCTTGTAAACAAGATTCACATACATCAAATGAATCATACTCATTTGTTTCTAGAATACCATTCTTGCGAAGAGTTTGCATGCGATTCTTGCTTATATGTCCAAGGCGACAATGCCAAAGATAGGAATCACCCAAGTCCTTCTTGAGTTTCTTGGTGTTGACATTGTACATTGAACTACTATGTGACGCACCAATTTGATCTATTTCATATATACCATTTATGGCTATAGCTTTAAAATAAAATATGCCATTCATCAAAACATGAATATCATAATCAATAAACTTAAGATCAAAGCCACATTGTTTTAAAAGAGACACGGAAATAATGTTTCTCCTTAACTTTGGAGCATACAAAACATTCTTCAAAATTACTTCCAAACCACTTGGAAGCTTTAACAAGTAGTCTCCTTGGGCTTGGACTTCAACTCTTGCTCCATTGCCCATAAAGAGACTAATGTCCCCTTTGTTGAGTTGTTTACTTCTTTTGAACCCCTGCAACAAATTGCAAATGTGAGTTCCACATCCGGTATCAAGTACCCATGTATTTGAAGAAATAACATTTAGTTCAATATGTATAGTAAAGATAATACCTGAGGTATGCCCCGCATCCCTCTTATCTTTTAACGCATTGAGATAGGTCGGACAATTCCTTTTCCAATGACCTATCTCTCCACACTCAAAGCATGGATCTTGCGCCGCAACCTTTTGCTTCTTTTCCTTCGGTTTGGTGGGCGTGATGGCTTTCCTCTTTCCCTTTCTTTGGACGTGGCCCTTGCCCTTAGCAACACTTGCTTTGGGGTTGGAGTTATGTCCCCTTTTTCCTTCATTGATTGTTAGAACGGGTAAAACCTTTTTACCCATTCCCGCTTCGGCCGTTCTTAGCATAGCGTGAAGCTCACCAATGCTTTTGTCCCATCCATTCATGTTATAATTCATGACAAAGGTTTCAAACCTTTTGGTCAAAGAGTTGAGGATCAAATCCGTAGCCAACTCATTAGATACGGGACAATTCAACCTACGAAGCTTTTCAATGTAGCTTTTCATCTTTAGGACATAAGATGAGACGCTTTGGGTTTCCTCCATACGACATGCATGAAACGCTCGAACCGTTTCGAAACGTTCCGCTCTAGCTTGTTGAAGGAACATTTCCTTCAATTGAGTTATCATGTCGTATGCCCCATGATGCTCGAAATCCTTTTGGATTTCGGGAATCATAGTCCCTAACATGAGGCAAGAGGCTTGCACCGAATCTTTGGTGTACTTGACCCAATTGTTATACGCCTCCTCATCTTCCACGTTAGGCTCGTCGGGAATGGGATCGTCTAAGACATATGATATCTCTTCTTGTTTGAGAACTATTCTCAAGTTGCGATACCAATCCATAAAGTTATTATGGTTTAGACGATCCTTTTCAAGGATGGTTCTTAAGGATAGGTTACGGGTGTTATGGGTAGAGGTGTTTGCATTGTTAGCGGCCATCTACAAAATTTAACAAAGTTTTATTTTAGTATTATAAACAATTTAATTATTAATACCCTTTTATTCCAAATTTTAAAATAATAATTAAATTCTAGAATCCAATGATAAATCAAATTTCGGTTAGGTGACCTTTATCCCGTTATTTGATTTAACAAGGTAGTCAATCTTGACAATTGCAACCCTTTGCAACTTCTAGAGGTATGGGACCATTCGAAATCCTTATTTCGTGTTGGCATGTTTATCCCATCAACACCATTAGATCCCATGCTTAGGTGACCTTTATCACATGGTTTCCAATTCAAGTCGTCCTACTTGTATAAACATGTAAGATTAACATACAAGTGGTTAGGTGACCTTTATCCCACAAATATGTTAATATTACCCTAAGTATATTAGTTTGCTCAAAATGGTTAGGTGACCTTTATCCCATTTAAAGTTCCCTAATACGTTAAGTGTCATACAAAAGGATGGTGTTAGACTTGTTTCCTTGGTAATAATGAAAAAGGGATTTTTTTTTAAATTTTTCAAATATTCTAGTTGAAAAACATTATGCCATATCCTAACATGCATTTAGAAATATGGCGATTTTGAAAACCAATTTTCAAGGTTCTAGTTATAATAAAACCAATTTTATTATAGGTGAGTGATCGCTTAGTTTTAATAAACCCATTTAATTAAACTAATTGACGCGATATTACCAAATATATATTAGAACCCGTTTTATGCTTGTTGTCGTTCCTATGTGACGGTTTGGATATCCTAATATCTATCAACCACACATTACATTAAGTAAAACAAACAACCAAGCATACACATGCAAAATATAGTCATAACCGAAAACCGCTAAATTTGACCATACTTGTTAGCCGAAACAAGTATAGGTCATAAGTCACACCTAAGGGACAAAACATGACACAAGGATGGAATGTTGACTCCCACTTGACCTTGCATCCAAATGCTTCAAGTATCCTCTCCAAGTTGTTGTGTTCTTGTTGGGCTTGTTAATGGGCTCCAAACTTCCAAAAGTCTTCTTGGGCCCAAGAGTGAAATTTATGGGCCTAATGGGCTTGAATCCCATGATGGGCCGGTGAGGCCCAACAAGCCCAAAATTTCGGTCCAAGGCCCAAATCCACCAATTCTTGCATCTTCAATTTTTACAAAATGTATCCTAATACATATTTTTCTAAAAAAAAGGAAAATGCAACTAATCTATTTATTACATACCAATTTATGAATAAATAAATTACACAAGCCTAAGATTATGAATTATTACAACCATATTGAATAATAAACATAATCAACATACACAAACAACAATCAACACATCCAAGGTCTAGGTTTCGGTTATGACACAATCAAACATACCAAATGTTCTAAGCATGCAACCTGAGCAACCAATGCCCAAATACCCCCAAAAAAGAATCGGCCCCCCCCCCAAAAGGCTACGGCCAAATTTTTTTTTTTTTTTTTATATTCAACATCCAAATGTTAATAATGGTTTCCTAAGATCTTTCCATGCATGTCAAGATCTTACAAAACCATGAGGGGTAAAATCCACCAAATTTTCGGACCCCTTTTTCACCCATGAAAAAACCCGAAATTTAGGAACATGTAAGGAGCATAAGTCCTTGTAACCGGCTCTTGATGCCATTGTTGGGTTTTATACAAGATTATCAAAGTTCAAGTTAACCATATTTAACTAGAAAACGCAACGGAAGCTTAGATTTTAAAACTTGTTATGAACATACCATTATGTTAAAACTAAAACCCAAAGAACAAGGATCAATATTACAAGAACAAGATGCTCACAAAAGTAAATTGTACCTTCTTATACCTTATGAGAAGATGTAGGTGGATGAAGAAGATAATGTCTTCAAATGGCAAGGTTGCAAAGGAGAAACCCTCAAGCTTTTGATACCCCAAGCTTTTAAACAACAACACCAACTTGTTGCTAGGATTAGAACACTTGAATCAAGCTCACAAAACACCCCCTTTCTTTGGCCAAAGTGGCCGTGAGTTTTTGGAGAGGAAGAGAGAGATATTTTGAATTCTTTACACACTTGAATTCAAAATGGAGAGAGGATCATCTTTGCATGTCTTGTGATTGGAGGTGTATAAAGAGGTTGTCAACACAAAAGGACAAAACCATGATTGGACAAACCTTCCACCCACATGGGGTGGCCGGTTTTGTTATTTTTTTTTTTTATTTTTTTTGTGTTTTTGTTTTAACCATTTAAAACATCTCCAATTATTTTATAAAACTCATTTTTATAAAATGCACATACATTTATGTAATTATTTAACCAATTAAATAATTAATTTATATAAACAAATTATCCAGATAATTCATTTAAATCCTCAAGTGTGTTTGTTTAGAAAACCAATTTTCTAAACACGTAGTGTTCGGTATTCGTTTAAATGATCAAATCATTAAAAGAATACATTTGGTGTCGTCTAGCTTGTTATTGGGTATGACCCGACTTGGATCAAACACAGTTAGCCACATTAGTATAAGTATGTGTCTCGGGCATACGTAATTCCAACAATTGTTTCATGTAAGTCAATGATAGGTGATGAGTGTACCTGAAAGATGATGTTCCAGCCTCATTCTTAATCTTTGCCACGAATGCAACATTAACAGCTTTGATATCATCTTCATGTTTACTCCAATCAAAATCATCATCTTGTTGTGTAGCCAAAGCAACATTCCCTTGATTTCTTGGTTGATTTTGGTTGGGTCTGTTGAGGTTGTTTTGAGCAGCTTGAGGGAATTGGTTTCTTTGGTAGTTTTGATTTTGAGGAACAACTTGTTGATTATTCATTTGGGGCTGTAGATAGGTGTTGAAGTTGGGATTGTGTTATGTCTTTTAGGCTAACTAAAGCACCCGCGGTTTTCATGGATCTCATGAACCATGTGTGTAAACCCTACTTGGACAAGTTCGTTATTGTTTTCATTGACGATATCTTAATCTATTCGAAATCCGAGAGCGACCACAAGAAACATCTCCATGCCATTCTTTACCTGCTTCGAAAGGAGAAACTGTACGCAAAGTTTTCTAAGCACGAGTTTTGGTTAAAAGAAGTTCAGTTTTTGGGCCATGTTGTCAGATAAGGGTATTCATGTTGATCCCACAAAAATTGAAGTTGTTAAGAATTGGAAGCCACCTACTTCTCTCACCGACTTTTGATCCTTTCTTGGTTTGGCGGGTTATTACCGTCTTTTCATTCAAAACTTTTCGAAGATCACATTTCCCCTCACCGCTTTAACACACAAGGGTAAAACCATTGTGTGGGGGTCAAAGAAAGAAGAAGCCTTTCAAACCCTTAAGGACATGCTTTTCAATGCTCCTATTCTTGCTCTTCCCAAAGGAAATGAAGATTTTATTGTTTTCTGTGACGCTTCTAACCAAGGTCTTGGTTACGTTCTCATGCAACGAGGCAAGGTTATCGCTTACGCTTCGAGACAACTTAAGGTTCACGAGAAAAACTATACGACACACGATCTCGAACTTGGTGATGTCGTATTTTCCTTGAAAATTTGGAGGCATTACCTCTATGGTACAAAGTGTGTGGTGTTTACCGATCATAAAGTCTTCAACACATTTTTAACCAAAAAGAACTCAATATGAGACAATGTCGATGGGACGAGTTGCTTAGAGACTACAAATGTGAATTCGCTATCATCCTGGAAAGGCGAATGTCGTGGCCGACACTCTCAGTCGTAAGAAACCACTCAAATCCATATGTCTTACTTGTGTTCTTGTCCACAATGATCTCGAAAAACGTGTTCTCAATGCTCAACACGAATCCGTCACCAAAAGCAATATGTATGATGAGATGTCGTGTGGTGCCAAAACCCAACTTGACACTAAACCCAATGGTCTACTTTACTTTCTGAACTGTTTATGGATCCCCGATCGTGACGATCTTCGCACATTTAATATGGACGAAGCTCACAACTCATGATATTCCATATATCCCGATGCGGATAAGATGTACGCTGACCTTAGTTCTATTTATTGGTGGCATGGAATGAATAAGTATATTGCCCTCTATGTTTCTAAATGCCTCACGAGTTCCAAAGTCAAAGCCGGAAATCACCGACCTTTTAGCTTACTCGAGCAACCTCCCGTCCCAGGGTGAAAATGGAAAGGTATTGCTATGGATTTAATCACTAAGCTTCCCTCTACCCGCAAGCAACACAATTGTATTTGGGTAACCATTGATTGTTTAACCAAGTCTGCTCATTTTATTCCCATCAAAGAGACGTATTCTGTTGATCAGTTGGCACGTATTTACGTTGAGAAGATTGATTGTCATCATGTAACCCCTTTATCTATTATATCCGATCGTGATGGTCGTTTTACTTCTCGCTTTTGGAAGTTTCTCCAATCTGCCTTGGGTACTCGTTTGGATCTTAGTACTGCTTATCATCTGCAATCTGTCGATCAATCTGAGCGTATGATTTAAACTCTAGAAGATATGCTCCATCTTGTTCCCTCGATTTTGGAGGCAATTGGCATACTCTTCTACCGCTTATCGAATTCTCCTATAACAATAGCTTCCACTCTAGTATTGGTATGACACATTTTCAAGCACTCTATGGTCACAAATGTCGCTCCCCAGTTTGTTGGAATGAAGTTAGAGAATCTCATATCACTGTTCCGAAATTAGTTCAATAGACAACTGACCGTATTTCTCAAACCCATCAAAACATCCTTCCTTCTTGTAGCCGTCAGAAGATTTATGCTGATAAGAGACGTTTTTAGAGTTCAGTGTTGGTGATTTTGTTTTACTCAAAGCTTCCCCTTAGAAGGGAGTCGTTTGTTTTGGAAAGAAAGGAAAACTAGCTCACGTTTCGTTGGTCCTTTTGAAATCATCGATAGAGTTGGTCTTGTTGCTTATCGAATCATATTAACTCTCTAATATTCACCCGGTGTTTCATGTTTCTAACCTCAAGAAGTGTCTTTCCGTGGTTAATCTCCACATCCCCCTCAATGATTCTTGGTAGACAAGTTTCCCATTGGTGCAATTAATGCATTGGAAACTTGGAAACAAGGCTTCTCTTCTTTGATCATTTCATTTTCAATCATTTCTATTTCAGCAGCCTGAAGAAAGCACACTACATCATCCACTTTTAATTGGTCAAAGTTGGGCTTTTGAAGGATGAACTTGCAGGCAGTGTACCATTCTTTTGACATTGAATTCAACAGTTTGGTATTTAGGTTAAAGTCAGTCATAACATAGTCAATTGTTCGTAGGTCATTAACTATTGCCAAATATCTTTCAAGAATAGACTTCAATCTTTCACCATCCATGTATCTGAACCTCTCTAGATGCTGCTTGAGACGTTGTTTCTTTATGTTCTTGAGCTCAGTGTTCCCTTCAAACATTTCAAGGATTGCATCATACATTGCCTTTGCGGTAGTATGATGTGCAACCTTGGTAAGGATCTCCCAAGACAGTCCTAGCTTAATCATAGCTAAGGCCCTGTCATCCACTTTCCTCATCCTGTCTCTAACAGCACCAGTAGTAGCTACACCATCAGTAGCTTGTGGCCCATTTTCGATCGAATTCCACATGTCTACATCATTGTAGCACACAGCCGCTTCAAATAATACTTTCCAATTGGTGAAGTTTTCCTACCCATAAAGTCTAGGAATCTTATTAGTTGAGACTTCCTTCTCTTCTAAACTAGACATCTTGGTATTTTTAAAAGCACAATCAGAAAATCAGTGAAAAACAGAGTACACAATCAGAAATTTTGAAAACAATCAGATCTGAGGAACAAATCTTCATATTTGATCTATCTGGTTCGATTGGAGCACGAAATCGTAATAAAGATGTAAACTTTAGCTAAAATAAGAAAAAGAAAACACCGGATTTTTATAGATCTGGACGGAAAAGAAGAACAGAGCAGCTGACGTCACTCTTCAATGGAACAGTGCTTTTCTTACGTCATTGTTCTTCTTCAGATCTTCAATCAGCAACAAGTTCTTTACCCAAATCAGCAATCAACCAGCTCTGATACCACTTGTCGATCCTGAATAGTCACTCAATACTCATAAAAATGTCATAACCCACACATTAAATGTGTCGAAAAGAAGGTTAATGACGGATTGCTAAATAAGGAAATATTCTTGTTTGTTAACGGCGGAATCAGAAACAAACAAGTTTGTTGCTAAGGAGATTAATAAAAGTAACAGACACGAACAATAACTCAAAAGATTTCCATTTATATAAACATGTTCATACAAATGATAATCGATTAGGGTTTCTTGTCGGGAATGTATATTCAATGATAACCTAGGAAAGCCGTCACACTCAATCAGTAATATTCGATCTTATCTGAAAAGTGTAAAAGCAAATCCGTCCGTCTGCCGCAGGAGGCGTGCCCTAAAATATTCTATTTATAGGCCTGCCACCTCCTGACAGTTTTCATTCCTTCTAGAAACCCTAATGATTTATACATATTCAAATTACATATTCAAAACTATACTAAGTGCAAAGCAGGTCTTCCGAGTAGACTTTGTAACATTTGTCTTCTCCGAGTAGGCCTGGTAACCTTGAAGTGTGCTCAGGAACAGTTCTCCGGGTAGACTTCACTTAGAGTATTTTCCTAAGAAAATACTCACCTAGCAGACTTCAATCTCCTTGACCATAGCAAACTTTGCTCGATATAGTCTTACGAGCAAGCTTGTTCTTCTGTGATCCTTTCAACTATTTGCTAGTGAATAACTTATTAGCAATGTATGCTTGGTAACACTGTAGCTTGTTTGGAGTTGAACCTTGCTCGATGTGTCCTTAGGATAATTCTTAACATCCATCAAGCATGCTTGGACCACTGTTTATTAATAAATACCTTGCTAGATCTTCCAAGTACTTGGGTTCAAAAGCTTGGTGTAACCAAGGGTTTGCTAGACCGCAAACTGTGCTCGGCTATGAAGAACAACCTTGCTTGACATAGTGAATCCTACTCGGATATACACTAAAGAAGATTTCTAGAAGATAACTCTGCCCGATAGGCTGAATATCATGCTCAGCTAAGTTAAATCCTTCTCGGATGTCCAAGTGTGCTCGGTTCCATACTTAGCGATTTCTTAGGAGGTTGAGAAGTTTCCAATGTTCCTTATACTTCACTTTAGGTCAAATCTTTGACTCAACATTCTAAGTCTCTTCCTGATGATCAACATGTTCTAAGGTCTTCGAGAACTTCTATTCCGCCTTCATACTTAAATGACTATGTTTGTAATAACTCTGAATCTTCTCATCATTATTTCCATATTGCCACTAATTTATTTTCCTCTCAAATCACTTGCTCTTCTTCTCATATTATTTCTTCCAGTCAGTCTCTCACCTAATCGATTTCTACTTTACATGGGCCTACTTCATATAAGGAAGCTGATGGCATTCCTGAATGGCAAGATGCCATGAAAACTGAGTTTCAGGCTCTTGAAAATACTCATACTTGGGTTGTTGTTGATCTTCCCCATGGAAAGAAAGCTATTAAATGCAAATGGGTGTTTGTTAAACACAAAACAGGTGGGAAGGTTGCGCATTGTAAATCCAGATTGGTGGTGCGAGGTGATACTCAAAAGAGGGAATTGATTATAATGAGACCTTTTTTCCTGTTATCAAGATGACCACCATTCGAAGTGTTGTAGTTGTTGATATAAAATGAAGTTGGCCTCTTTTCAAACTTGATGTTAATAATGCTTTTATTCATGGAGATTTAGATGAGGATATCTATATGATACCACCACCTAGTATGCAACTCCCAAATAATCAGGTGATTAAACTTCAGAAATCCTTATACGGTTTGAAACATGCTTCTAGACAATGGTATGAGAAATTGTCTTCTGCATTAAATTCAAGAGGGTATGTGGGTTCTCAGAATGATCAGTCTTTGTTTTCAAAGTCTATGGGATCATCAGTGGTCTATGTTGTTGTATATGTCAACGCCATTTTAGTTACTTGGAACAATCTGAAAGAGATCAATTTTCTCAAGACCTTCTTGGATTCATCTTTCAAAATCAAGGTTATAGGAAGTCTCAATTAAATTTATGGGAATTGAGGTTATTTACACTACTAAAGGTGCTATCATGTGTCAACGCAAGTTTGTTAACGACATGCTTTCCGAATTTGATACTTCCAATCTTTTTGCCACCAGCTCTCCATCACCTCATCATTTGCAACTTAAAGCTCACGAGGGACTTGTTCTTGAAGAACATTTACGATACAGGAAAGTTGTTGGTAAACTTAATTACCTTACTCACACAAGACCTGGCATTGCTTTTGTTGTTCAATTTTTTAGTCAATTTATGCAAGATTCGAGGATGTCTCATTGGAATGCAGAGCTTCATACTCTTTCATATATGAAAGGAAATTTATCTCAAGGTTTATTCTTCGAAAACAATCCTTCCTTTGATTTACACGCATTATGTGATTCAGATTAGGCAGCTTGTCCTAATAATCGACGATCGGTTAAAGATTTTTATGTTTCACTTGGGGTTCTCCGATTTCTTGGAAATCTAAGAAACAACCTATCGTTTCTTTGAGCTACGTTGAAGCCAAGTACCGATCTCTTCGATGTGTGACTGCTGAACTTGCATGGTTGACAAGACTTCTCTCAGAGTTCAATGTCCCTAACCTTACTCCTGTCACACTCATATGTGATAGTTAGGTTGCTATCTATAATCCTAATAATCTCGTCTTTTATGAGCGAACTAAGCAAATTGAAATCAATTGTCATTTTGTTCGCGACAAGAGGGCCTCGTGACTTTGGTGCATATGAACACGAAAGATTAGGTTGCTGACAATTTTTATAAAGAGCTTAACAGGGCCTTACTTTCACGAGCTTTTATGCAAGTTGGGGTTTTCTCAACCTCCAACTTGAGGTGGGGGTAAGCGTATATGACTTATACGCTACAATACATATGCGCCCATCACACATATACACCTAACTTATACGCTACAATACATATACGCCCAAAACATTTGCGCCGATATATATATATATATATATATATATATATATATATATATATTTCTTTGTTTTGTGTAAATTTTCATTATGTGATAATAAAGTTTTCTTCCCTACTTCATTTCTTCTTCATTTTCTGTGATATCATTTCATACAATTACAATTGCTTGGTAGTCTCTTAATGATTATTAAGATGATACCTCTTAATAGTTCATAACCTATTAATGGTTAAGAGGTAGCCCTAAGTATGAATGATTAAGAGGTACCATTAAGTGATAGCCTCTTAATCATACAAACTTAAGGTTACCTCTTAGCCATTAAGAGGCTACCAAACAACCCCAAAATTATTTAAACATGTAAAATTGTATTATTAAATGTGCATCCCACAATCCCACTAACCGAAATCACAACACAATTGATGATAACGTAATACGATTAAAAAACCAGATAAAACATTCCATGGCATTGAGTTTTAATACAACGAGTGAGTTGATTTTTGGTATAGGGAAACAATTATGTTTTAGCAACAAATTCTATAGCAATGAGTTTAATCGAAATATTAAGTTATACAATAAGGTAATTTACCCAAATGTTTAAAGAGTATGGCTGTTGTGATACCCCACATTTTTACGTTAACTTTGTTATCCTAGAAATTCTGGCACAACAATTACATGAGTGAGTAACGAGTCACACACACGAGTTTGCCTATACGCGTTGGTGATTAATTTCAACCGGATATGTTAAATATTTCACATATAATTGCTATATGCTTTTTACATTCCTTGATGCATTATACTTGCTTAACATATGTGTCATAGGGAGGAGACCTCCATTCTCCTTGACGCTTGTAGGATTGCCCAAACGCGATATTTGATATAAAATTATTTTTGAAACCCTAATATCACCACAAACCACTTCAACCGTTTTGGGACGAGTTCTTTGGCGATTTTGGGTGTGTGTGAGAGATTAGAAGGCTTAGAGTTAATCAATATCATAGAATAATCATCCTTGTAAGTGTTAATCGTTAGAGCCTCGGTTATATGAATTTATCTCCTGTTTCTTGATGAAGAATCCCACATGATACAAAAGCTTTTCTGTAATATGAGTGCTATATGATGAGTTGTGATGTGGTATAATCGTTTGTTGATGGATTAGAGCATTAGGGTTGTCGTAAAGATGAATTTTTCATGAGTTTTGCTTAGATCAAAATTGTAATGGCTATAACTTGATGATAGATGATTGTTTTTGATCGATTCTAGATGCTAGTTTATAATACTTCGAGACTAGTTTTAATAAAACTAGGGTTTGAAATTTTTGGACGTGTTCTTGATAGTTTTTCTTATTTTCAAGATTGCATGTCAAAACTGATTCGGGAAATTGTTTTCTAGTCTTACTTCCCAACATCATAACTTGTTAATGACAAGACCAAATAGGTTGGTTCCATTTCTAGGACTTGGTGTTTTGAGTTGGGAAGTTAACCTAGTTGGAAATGCTTGATTTAATTAAGTATTGTGATCTAACCTAGTCAAGACATTTTGTTGTGCACTGTGATGAACTGCATGTACCTATCTGTAATAACTGAAATTTTGTGATTTTTTGTGAAATTAGGAAAAATATAAAAACAAAGTTTTGGTAAATCTAACTCATGTATTCTACAATGGTAGAAATTCTAGAACTTATTTCCATTGTATGCCTAGCTAATTAAATCCGTTTGCACATGTTAAAAATCTGTCTCGTAAACTACATGATCAAAATTCAAGTTATGTGATAAATGCTTGTTTGTTTGATCATTGTGTAATGTACATGCATGTTTGAACACCTTAATACTATTGACATTAATTTTATCACCAACGACTCATCTGGTCATGCTTGTGTACGTGTGTGGAGATTTGTTACAGTTAGTCGTCAAAGTGTAGTGTTTATATCCTTCCCGTATGCGAGTCTAGGATTATGTGTTGTTGAACACATTCTCATAATTTAACACTTGTACTAGGTTTCCCCGATGTTTTTCCCGATGATGTCACTGGTCTGCCTCCGGTTCATCAAGTTGAATTCCGAGTTGATATTATACCCAGAGCTAACCCTGTAGCTAAAGCCCCTTACCGTCTTGCACATTCCGAAATGCAAGAACTCTCGAGCCAACTCCAAGAAATTTCAGACAAGGGTTTTGTTCACCCAAGTTCTTATTCTTGGGACGCACCTGTGCTATTCGTTAAGAAGAAAGATCGTTCTTTCCGTATGTGCATCAACTACCGTAAACTCAACAAGTTTACCGTTAAGAATCGTTATCCGCTCCCTCGAATCGCCGATCTTTTCGATCAACTTCAAGGAGCCGCATGCTTCTCAAAGATCAATCTGCGTTCGTTATATCACCAACTCCGTGTTAGTGAAGAAGACATCCCCAAAACCATTTTTCGTACTCGTTATGGGCATTACGAATTATGTGTTATGTCTTTTAGGCTAACTAAAGCACCCGCGGTTTTCATGGATCTCATGAACCATGTGTGTAAACCCTACTTGGACAAGTTCGTTATTGTTTTCATTGACGATATCTTAATCTATTCGAAATCCGAGAGCGACCACAAGAAACATCTCCATGCCATTCTTTACCTGCTTCGAAAGGAGAAACTGTACGCAAAGTTTTCTAAGCACGAGTTTTGGTTAAAAGAAGTTCAGTTTTTGGGCCATGTTGTCAGATAAGGGTATTCATGTTGATCCCACAAAAATTGAAGTTGTTAAGAATTGGAAGCCACCTACTTCTCTCACCGAATTTTGATCCTTTCTTGGTTTGGCGGGTTATTACCGTCTTTTCATTCAAAACTTTTCGAAGATCACATTTCCCCTCACCGCTTTAACACACAAGGGTAAAACCATTGTGTGGGGGTCAAAGAAAGAAGAAGCCTTTCAAACCCTTAAGGACATGCTTTTCAATGCTCCTATTCTTGCTCTTCCCGAAGGAAATGAAGATTTTATTGTTTTCTGTGACGCTTCTAACCAAGGTCTTGGTTACGTTCTCATGCAACGAGGCAAGGTTATCGCTTACGCTTCGAGACAACTTAAGGTTCACGAGAAAAACTATACGACACACGATCTCGAACTTGGTGATGTCGTATTTTCCTTGAAAATTTGGAGGCATTACCTCTATGGTACGAAGTGTGGGGTGTTTACCGATCATAAAGTCTTCAACACATTTTTAACCAAAAAGAACTCAATATGAGACAATGTCGATGGGACGAGTTGCTTAGAGACTACAAATGTGAATTCGCTATCATCCTGGAAAGGCGAATGTCGTGGCCGACACTCTCAGTCGTAAGAAACCACTCAAATCCATATGTCTTACTTGTGTTCTTGTCCACAATGATCTCAAAAAACGTGTTCTCAATGCTCAACACGAATCCGTCACCAAAGGCAATATGTATGATGAGATGTCGTGTGGTGCCAAAACCCAACTTGACACTAAACCCAATGGTCTACTTTACTTTCTGAACTGTTTATGGATCCCCGATCGTGACGATCTTCTCACATTTAATATGGACGAAGCTCACAACTCATGATATTCCATACATCCCGATGCGGATAAGATGTACGCTGACCTTAGTTCTATTTATTGGTGGCATGGAATGAATAAGTATATTGCCCTCTATGTTTCTAAATGCCTCACGAGTTCCAAAGTCAAAGCCGGAAATCACCGACCTTTTAGCTTACTCGAGCAACCTCCCGTCCCAGGGTGAAAATGGAAAGGTATTGCTATGGATTTAATCACTAAGCTTCCCTCTACCTGCAAGCAACACAATTGTATTTGGGTAACCATTGATCGTTTAACCAAGTCTGCTCATTTTATTCCCATCAAAGAGACGTATTCTGTTGATAAGTTGGCACGTATTTACGTTGAGAAGATTGATTGTCATCATGTAACCCCTTTATCTATTATATCCGATCGTGATGGTCGTTTTACTTCTCGATTTTGGAAGTTTCTCCAATCTTCCTTGGGTACTCGTTTGGATCTTAGTATTGCTTATCATCTGCAATCTGACGATCAATCTGAGCGTATGATTTAAACTCTAGAAGATATGCTCCATCTTGTGTCATCGATTTTGGAGGCAATTGGCATACTCATCTACCGCTTATCAAATTCTCCTATAACAATAGCTTCCACTCTAGTATTGGTATAACACATTTTCAAGCACTCTATGGTCACAAATGTCGCTCCCCGGTTTGTTGGAACGAAGTTAGGGAATCTCATATCACTGTTCCGGAATTAGTTCAATAGACAACTGACCGTATTTCTCAAATCCGTCAAAACATCCTTCCTGCTTGTAGCCGTCAGAAGATTTATGCTGATAAGAGACGTAAAACCCTAGAGTTCAGTGTTGGTGATTTTGTTTTACTCAAAGCTTCCCCTTAGAAGGGAGTCGTTTGTTTTGGAAAGAAAGGAAAACTAGCTCACGTTTCGTTGGTCCTTTTGAAATCATCGATAGAGTTGGTCTTGTTGCTTATCGAATCATATTAACTCTCTAATATTCACCCGGTGTTTCATGTTTCTAACCTCAAGAAGTGTCTTTCCGTGGTTAATCTCCACATCCCCCTCAATGAAGTTAGTATTGACGAGACTATGCATTTTTTTGAGCAACTCGTTGACATCATGGATCAAAAAGACAAAGGTATCAAGTGAAGCCATATTCCATAGTTCGTTGGAATTCCAAACAAGGCGCCGAGATTACATGGGAGCGTGAAGACTAGATGAAACTCAAATATCCTCATCTTTTCGTTGTTGTTGATTCTCTAATATCGGGACGAAATTCCCAAAAGTAGGGGATACTGTAACAATTTGGGTTTCCTCGTATTTCATTTTAACCGTTACCCGACCCATTTACGGGTTCGGGCTTTCTCATTAATAATATTCCCGCATTTATCGAGTGAAATTGATTATTCTGTTATTATTTTTTATTTTTTATAATTATAACTTAGTTTTTAGTTATAATTTAGTTTTTCCCGCAGATTTTGTTATGTTAGATATGGAGGCCGACGAGAGAGTTCCTATCATTTTGGGTCGTCCGTTTTTACGTACTGCTAGGGCAATTATTGATGTTTTTGAAGGCAAGATCACTATTAGAGTCGGCGATGATAGTGCCACTTATATGGCTAAATCCATGAGACATCCGAGTGGTCAAGACGATGTTATGGATCCATGTCATCCAGTTTACTCGATAGAATCATTTATCTCGGACATGGATCCACATCTTGACAATTCCCGTTTGATCCGATTTAGTGTGGGGAAGGAGCGAGAGGTTTCGAGTTCTCGAATTATGGTAAAGCATGAAAGAGAAATTGGACGTGGTAAGCGAAAGGTTGAAAGGGCTCATGTAGTTAGAAAGAAGAAGAAGAACAAGATTGATGAATGGTCGGATTGAGATTCGGCATCTTTGTGGGCACTGGATTTCTACCGAGGTGGAGGACGCTCTACTCGGACCGCCACGTGATTCGCATAGCATGGGTTCTTGAGTGAAAACTCAAATGTAGAGTTTGTATAGTTTATTTTATTTTTATTTCTATTTTCTTTATTTTTCTTTGAGTCACTAATAATAGTTTATCTTAGTTTTGTTTTGTGTCGTTGAGCCAGTTCACGGAATCACTACCATCATGGAGAGAGGAATTTACAAGAAGATGGAGTTCCAGGTAAAGCAAAGATTGAGTGAGCTAGAGAGACGATCCCCAAGGAAGAGAATATTGAAAATGACAAGTGTGGGGATGGAGTAGCAGTGGAGCCGTAACTATTTATTTATTTATTTGCTCCTGGTTTAGTGATACAAAAAGATGATACCAAATAGTTTATCTTTTTATTTATTTATAGCTTGAATTGATACGCCATTTTCTTATTATTTATCTTAATAGGACAGTACATGTGTGCATCAGGTTACTTGCATATAACATGGATATTTACAGATCACGGACAGCAGAAAAAATGAAAAAAGATGATTGATAGAACAACAGAATATATAGGAAACTCAAAATTTTCTATTATGGATACATATATATCTTTAACATACTAAAGCGGCTCCCATTATTGGTGTCAAACCAATAGCGATTCATACAAGCTAAATCCTCTAATCGATAATTAGGCCAAAGAAAGAACTTTAATTTAATTAATTCATTTTTTTTTATGTCAAAATTTTCACTTTCATCCAAAAATTGACTCCAGTTTTTTATCTTGTTCTCCTTGCAAAATAATTGATTTCTATGCACATTATTTTGATTCTTTAAATTGAAAGAAATTAGAATTCTCAATTCTCTACGACGTCTAGACGATAAAAGTTTTTCAGGAACAAGCAAATTAGAATTCTTTTTGTCTCTATTTAGAGTTTTTCTTTTATGTCTTGGAATGGATTCATCAAAATGATTCTTAGCAACATTTTGGGGGTTTCGGTATCTTTGATTACTTTGGTGCTTACTTTTATGAACCAATGAAATACCTATGATTTGATACATAAAAAACTGTCCATCATTTTTTACAGATAGACGGGCTAAGCGTCAAGTTGGTGATTTTTCTTACATCTCCTCCTCCCGGAGCCCAAGTATCATATACGCCCCCAAAATAAAGAGCCTTGAATACTAGAAGAAAAGCACCTATACCTAACAAGATTAAGTGAATACCTAAAATTGTGGTCATTTTATTTCTATCTTTCCATACATAACCGAAGAATGGAAAAGATTCTTCAAGCGTCTCAGGTCCTAAAAGTGCATGATAAATACCGCCAAAGCCCAATACTGCAGAGGAAATTAAATGAAGTACTCCAGATACAAAGTACGGAAAAGTATCTATAACTTCCCCACCAGGACCTACCCCCCAACCTAGAGTAGCTAGGTGGGGAAGTAAAATTAATCCTTATTCATACATAGGCTTTTCTGGTACGAAATGAGCCACTTCAAATAGATTCATTGCTCCGGCCCAGAATACTATTAATCCGGCATGGGCTACATGAGCCCCTAGTAGTTTACCGGATTATTCATGTTTTATATATTTGTGGGTTGGTGAAGTACTTTAATTGCATAATATCTATCAGCTTGATAAGATATACTATTAGGTATTGCTGAATTTTTGCTGTTTATGTTCGTGTGTGAGAGAAGGAAGCACTGTTTGCTGAGCACGTTCGTAGTTGGAGGGCATTCATGGAAGAAGACTTTAGCTTCATTCTTCATGTGCATATTACCAGCTAAGTCTTTTCCATTATCTAGCTTGTTAATGTTTATTTTTATTTTTTCTATTGTTTTTATTTTTAGATTTTTAGTGTTTTTAGTCCGACTTTAGTTTATTTTTATTTTGTTTTTGTTTTAAGTCGTCATTATCCTTGAATTGAGGACAATTCAAAATTTAAGTGTGGGGATAGGATATTTGAGTCATAATTTAAATTTAACTTTAAAAAAATTAAAAAATTGAAAAAAAAGTTTTAAGAATGTCCCTTGAGTATAGTTTTCTGCATGAAAGTGGGAGACGATGATACTTATCGAAAATTGATTTCTCAAACTACTAATAATATGAGATAATATGAAAAGAAAACGCACTTAATTTGGGATGTGTCGATAGGCTCAGCCTTGAGAATGAAAGGGCAATTTGATAAATGGGTAAACGGAAATCTTTTGTGGGTAAAGCATTTTGTTCGTGGAAAATAAGTAATGAAAGGTCGGGCCATACTCAAGCCTCAATTTTTGGTATGAAATGTTATTAATATTATGAATTTTAAAAATTTGAATACGTTATCATATGATGCGTTGGTAGGTTTAACGTTAGAGTAGTCGAAGTAGCCGGTGATACAAATCTTAAATCTTTTAGTTTTAGTGTTTTACACTTCATTGGTGTATGGTTTTATAACCTTAAATCTTGTATTGATGGGATGTCTCAGGTCCGGAGACTATGGGTCTATATGCAGTTTATTCATCTTGGTATTCACAATTCCTAAGTGGTGTTGTGAATATTTAAATAAAGCTAAAAAAGAGCAAACCCGCAGTTATCTGCCACGTAAGTCATTAAACATTATCACTACGTACTAAAAGTACAAATACAATACTGACTTGATCATCCACGCTGTTAGCCATTTGGGGTCCCGTTGCTCACGTCTCATTACCGTTAAGAAACGGACCACAAGGGGCACGCCACATGTAAATCCTACAAATGAAATCGTGCATACTCACCTATGGTGATGGGTTCGTGGTATTGCTTGATAACGGGGGTATGCCATATTGTGGGGAACACTAGCTAATTAACTAATTATACCTTAATCATATCTGATGGCTGCTTGGTAGACTTTGATGCTTAAGCTTGGGTGGATAAACAATACTTTTGATCGTCTTAAATATTCATAAAAAAAGAGCAATAAAAGTTTTAAATATGCTAATGTTGAGGTTTAAGTCAAGTTGGGGTGGTCTGGTCCGGTAAAAGCTGAAAATAAGTTGGTCTTAATTGAGTAAACCACTGGGTAATACAATTGTTGGATCTTATTTGTCCCGGTAAAGATTAAGGCATGGGTTTAAGTGGACAACAATATCGGTGATCTCGGTTTTTGCGTTCTTCTAAAACTTTAAATTAATCTATATGTTTAAAAGACTGTATTTTCCAATTCTTATTCCACTGCATTAGACTTTTTCAGGGACGAAAAAGAGTAAGTGTGGGGATATTTGATATAATGCTAAATATATATGTTTCCCTTGTATATTTTATTTAATCTTAATTAGTTTTTCTTCGTTTTAAGTTAAGATTTGTATACTACTAACATTATTATGTTTTGTAGGTTCTAGGATTTGATCGTGATCGAAAAGAGCGAAAAACGAGCCAAAACGAGAAGCCGAAACGCGTCGGGAAGGAACAGGATGGAGAATCGGTCAGACCAGGCCGGTCGAACCGCCCCCTTTGTACTGCGCCGCGTCGTGCGGCCATGGGGGTCTGTCATGGTCGCGCGGCGCCTAGACCTAATTTTCCAGAAAGTTTCCGATTTTGATTAGGTTTTGGGCCTAGTTCACTATAAATACACCCTTAACCTTAACCTTAACCTTAACCTGAAAAATACACTACAAACCAGAGCCAAATTTGGAGTTTCTTGAAGCTTATTTTGAAGATATTTGACGGTTTTGAAGGCAAAGAATCACCCGGTGAAGAGCTACTTGTTCAAGAACGAAGACTACGGGTTTTATCGCCTTAATCTTTCATTTCTACTATTTTTCTCCATTATTTCTTTATCATTGTTTTGTTTGATTTTAAGATGCTAGGCTAAACATTATAGACTGCCGAGGCTTATGATGAACCATCGTTGATGTTTTGTTTTTAATTGGATTGTTTCTTTTCGTTATGGTTTTATGATTTAGTAAACTATTTGATTTTACTTGATTGATGCGTATGTGTGCATGGTTTTGATTAATGAGTTTTATTATTCCACATTATCCTTGGTGATTGTTTGTCATATATTATGATTTTGTTAGGTCATTTACTGTGTGTTCTTGACTAGTTTGTGGTTGATTTGCAATAAAACCATTGGAATAATATTATCAATCAAACGAATAAAAGTGTGCTGCTAACCTAGAAAGTTGTAAGGTGATAGGTTATTGTTAGATCTTTGTTGATTAAGATTGCTAGATTTAGTTATTCATAAGGAGTCCATCTAGGTTTGATTAATTAACATTGTCTAGTAGGTCAGTTGAGTTTTAAATTACCTTTGATTTCTGCGCTGTAAGGTAGGATTTCACTATAAATGTACTCTTTTATAAATTAATTAGATAACCGTAAGGAAGTTTAATACATATAACTGGTGTGCCTTAAAACTTGTTATAAACTCATAGGTGCCTTCTTTAAGGGTCAGGGGTCATGTTCGGGTTTTCTTGTAAGTGTCTATTTTTCGATCCCAGTTTCATAAATATTATTGTCCAACTATTTCATAACTAAAACTTTGGGATTCTAGCCTAGATGGTCTTACATTCTCATCTGAATCAGTCAAACTTGTTTGTCTTGTGTTTCATTAATTTTCTTTTATTAATAAGTATATTTTATTAGTTTAATATAATATAGTTTAAAAAACCCCCCATTTAATAATAATAAATATATAAATAGTTGTGCCAGTTAGTCGAGTCTAATTAATTAGTTAATACACGTAATTTAAAGAGTCTCGTGGGTTCGATATCCAGACTTACTTAGTTGTACTAGAGTCGACCGATACACTTGCCGGTTAGTAGTTTAATAGGCTAGAGTATTACTTAGTGTCTAGATCAGCATATTTTAGTTAATTAATTGTTTGACTACTTTTAGCACATCAGTGAGGTACAGTTTCTAGGCCATGTAATCAACCTTGAAGGGATTACTGTGGACCCAGCTAAGATTGAGGCAATAATGAATTGGAAGACTCCGCAGAACTCGACTGATATACGCAGCTTCTTAGGGTTGGTTGGCTATTATAGGATATTCATGGAAGGCTTCTCCAAGATAGCCGCACTGTTGACCGGAATGACCTGGAAGACTGTAGTATTCAATTGGGGTAAGTTTCAGGAGGAGTGATGTAACACAAAGTGTACACCTTTTAGTTTCAAATTATCCTCTTATTTTGGTAAAACCTCTTATTTTGGTAAAACTCCATGCAAATTCGTTGTATTCGGTACTTATTTGAGTTATTTATGAATTTGCAGGTCCGGGCGCCCGCCCGACGAAGAAACGATGAAAAGATGGCGATTTTCGGACAAAAATCAAGAATCTGCCAAAAGTGCATGACCATGCTATAAAAGTGCATGACCATGTTGAGCCGGTGCATGACCATGCTAAGGAAGCGTATGACCATGCTGACCAAACTGCACCATCATGCGCTTTTAGTGCACCACCATGCACCTTTATTGGAACCCGTGCACATCTGACACCGTGCAAAAGTGCCTGACCATGCTAGGAAAGTGCATGACCATGCTGTGAAACTGCACCATCATGCACCTAATGTGCATGATGGTGCACCTTTATTGGAACCCGTGCACATCTACTATCGTGCCAAAAGTGAAACTGCACCATCGTGCACTTTTTGTGCACCACCGTGCACTCCCGAGGGCACGAGCCCGTGCACTATTCGATGGCGAGGACTAGACACATCAGCTTTGAAAGTGCACTAGCTAGTGCCGGAAATGCATGACCATGCCCTTTTTGTGCATGAGCATGCACCTTTTTGGAACCTGCAACTCTGAGCATCAGAAAGTGAAAGTTTGACTTACCCAAAATAGTGCACGGCCATGCACTTTTTGTGCATGACCATGCACTTTGTCCAGAAGCTTATAAACAATTGTTTTCACTTCATTTTGGTGTGTGGAGCCTTGGGGATTCTCTCTCAACTCTTGAAAATTATGTTTTGTGTTCCTTAAGAGTTTGAAGGCTTCCACTATCCTCAAGATCCATCATTCCATTCTTCAATCCTTGTTTGATCTTAGTTTTCATTCCTTTGTTCTTGAACATGTTTTGTAAGCTTATTTCTAGTTTGATTGTAGTTGTATTAAACCTTATGGGCTAATTACTTTTGCTATCTAGACAATGTTGAAACTCTTATTAATGTGATATATTATCTATGCATGATTTTGGTAAATTGGTTTTCTTTCAAGAATATTGTTGAATTTATAAGTTGATATTGATGGTGTTCATGCTTGTTATGTTACATAACCTTGTTAGTTTTGCAAATGTTTAGGCATTCATGTTGGAAAACTATGTTTTAGATGTTTGTTTGTAAACTCTGAATGTTCATGAAATCTTTGTTTACATTACTAAGTTAGGAATGACTAGTAAAAATTAACTTGGTTATATAATTATTGATGAGGTTGAAACCCTACACTTAATATTGGAAAATTGATGAGTGTTGTTATGATTCTTGACTTGGTGATGACTTGCTAGTTAAAGTTTCATAAGTTTATATTAATTTCATGAATTTGGCTACTTTAGTGTAATCTTAGGTGGTTAGAATGTTGTTCATGCTAGCTTTCCTTTGATTATGAGACTTTGTTGTTTTGACAAACAAGTTAGTCTATGTTTATCTCTTGATTGAAAACCCATCATGATGATTATTTGCTAGTATTAGGTTGCTTTATTGTAATCTAGTATTTATGTTTAGATTCATGATGTTTTACCATATAATTGCTATTTTATCATATTAGTAGAGTGGATTCATGTCTAGGTAGTTTGTTGGATTGATTATATTCTTGTGTTTTTACTTGCTTATTTTCATTGTATTCAAATTTAGTTAATTAAAAATTCAACTTAAGATTTACTTGTTCGGTTGGTCATTTACAAAGATTTAGTACTAGAAATTTGTCGTGTCCATGGATTGATACTCGGTTCTTACCGACACTTTATTACAAACGATAGGTACACTTGCCTTTCGTGTGTGGTTTAGTTGTAGGTGAAAACCTATTTTAAAACTCGATTTGTGTGGAACTTTTACTTAAATTTATATATACATATATATATATATATATATATATATTCACACACGTCAAGGAGGCTTTTGAGGAATTGAAGAAAAGACTCACACAAGCTCAATTCCTTGCTCTACCTGATGGTGACGAGGATTTGGTTATTTGTACTGATACCTCGCATTGTGAGTTAGGTTGCGTGTTAATGCAACGAGGAAAAGTGATAGCTTATGCGTCCAGACAGTTGAAGGTTCATGAGAGTATTTACTCAATGCATGCCTTAGAGCTAGCAGTAGTGCATGCTCTCAAGATATGGAGACACTATCTATATGGTACTAAGTGTACTATTTACACCGATCATAAGAGTTTGGAGTACTTCTTTGAGCAGAAAGAGTTGAACATGAGACAGAGGAGATGGTTGGAGTTGATAAAGGACTATGACTGTGATATCAAATACTATCCTGGTAAGGCTAATGTGGTTGTTGACGCACTAAGCCATAAGAACGAAGAAGTCATTGCAAAAGTGAAGTCGTATAATTTGATCATTAACTCGGATCTCTTTGAAGAGATCATCAAAGTACAGTCGGAGGTGCTTATAAATGAAGGGCTAATGAAGAAGGAAAGAATCTTTGGACAGCAAAACGAGCTGATGGAAAACAGTCATGGTGTGAAGACAAGGTTTAACCGCATGTGGATTCCGTACCATGTAGATCTTAGAGGCCGAATCCTAGATGAGGCTCATAAGTCGAGATACTCGATCCATCCAGGATCCACCAAGATGTATCAAGTCCTAAAAAGAGACTATTGGTTGCCAGGTATGAAAAATTATGTAGTAGCTTATGTTAGTAAGTGCTTATCTTGATTGCAATCAAAGCTGAACACCAGAAACCTTATGGAATGTTAGTGCACGGTTTTAACGTCTCGAATCTTTGTAACTTATCGTTTGCAATTTATTATTATTATAATGTTAAGGGGTATTTATGGAAAAACAATCTCATTCGTTATGCAAAGGCTCATTCGTTAAGGTTGATTAACGAATGAGCTCATTCACTATTTGTTTGTACAGTCCATTCGTTCAGGGTGTTTAACGAATAGACCTTAGTTCGTTATGTATGTATTCCAATCGTCGTGGAATGTTGACGAATGGGGGTATAGTGAATGAGTCATTCGCTATACCTTTCATTTTCACTTATGTAAAGTTAACAAATGAAGCCCATTCGTTACCACTTGTGTAATGAATGGGATCCATCATATATATAAGGCTATGTTGCCTTGGTTAATTAAAGTATTATTTAAGATTACACTGAACCTCTATCAATTTACTCTCTCGTTGATTACTTCGTTAATATTATTACTATTACTATAAAATTATCTTATCTATAGCATATCAAATAACTAGATCCCATATCTAAACAATACAATGAATCGGTGTTGATTGGATCGGTGTTTAACAAGTGGTATTAGAGCATCTAGGCTTAGATTTCTAGTGATTTAAGGTAATTGGTAATGGATTGACTGAGAATTTTATAATTAATTGTTAAGTGTTGAACTAAAATTGATTTTAATCGATTTTGATCAAATTAACATTCTGAGATGTTATTTGAGGATTGAATCGGGTGAAATTTGTGTTTGGTTTGGATCGAATAAGGTATATGTGGTTTGTATTGAGTTATTGTGATTGTTTGAGATGATTTGGGTTCAGATCTGAGTTTGTACGGAACACGGGATAATTGTGATTGAGTTTGTGGATTTTGGTATTTGATGATTTGATTTGAGGTTTACGGATTAGGATATGTGTGTTCGCGAGATGTTTACGAGCAGTTTGGTTATTGATTTGGCTGATTTGGTGCCATATTGAGGTTGTAATATATAATTTTAGATTGGGTTTTTGAAACTTTCAGATCTGGGAAATTTTCAGATTTCTGGAAAACTTAGTTGAAGGTTTGAATATTTGAAGATTGCCTTGATTCGCTATGACTCATTCGTTATTCACGGGTCATTTGTTATTAGTGTCTCGCTGATTCATGACTCGTTTATAGTTTGTTACAACTGAATAACAAACTCATTCGTTATTCACTGTAGCTAATTCGTTATTGAAAACCTTTCATTTGTGCTCACTCATTCGCTACACATTCGTCACTAATTCATTAACCATTCGTCATCTTATTCGTCATTGATTCTTCACTTGATTCATCATTTGATTCGTCATTGATTCGTCATCTTATTTGTCATTGATTCGTCATCTGATTCGTCATTCTCATTCGTTATTGATTAGTCAACGATTCTTCATTGATTCGTTACTCATTCGTCTAAGTCATTCGTTATCCTTACACCACTTTGTTCGTTAAAATACTATTCCTGATTCGTTATCACCTAACTTCACTCATTCGTTACTTAAATTTCACTTTAAACCCTTAAGTTTGAATTCTGTTTAAATTTGAACTTTTATTTAGTCAAAATGGCTGGTTATTATGAATTGGCCTCTTAGAATGTTTTAGTGCAGCAAATGTTACATCTTGATGCGGAAATAGGATCTCATTCGAAATGTCCTCAGTTGATGAAATTTAGTGATTTTATTAAATGGGAACCACGTTTTCGAGCACATCTTGGTTTAGTGCATCCTGATTATTCTCAATGTCTTGATGAAGTCTGCACAGTTCCAATGACTGGTAGTGCAACTACGGGTTTTATTCCAAAAGCTTTTTCTCAATACTCGCAAGAAGAAAAGAAAGCTTTAGAGATCGAGACTAAAGCATATTCTACTTTGACTATGGCATTACCCGATAACATATTTCATCAAGTTGGGAGTATTAAGATATGTGCATCATTGTTTCAACACATCAAGATGAGAAGTATGGGAAACATAGAATAAAGCAAGAAAGTGATGTTGAAGTTTAAATTTCAAAACTTTAACTTATTAAAAGGTGAGACTGTTGAAGAGATGCTCACTCGTTTTAATCATTTGATCGCTGAAATGTTCAAGTTGAAGATGGAACCCACTGAATTTGAAAAAATTGATACAGTTAAGAATGTTTTACCTAGTTCATATTCAATGTTTCTCATGGTTTTGAAAGAAAACAACTATTTCAAGAATGAAGATCTAACGACTTCGGAATTCATGCAAAAATGGAAGCTCGAGAATATGATCTGAAATGTCAGAAATCTTTAAAAGAAACTCAAGATCCAACTTTTTATGGAGGTTGTATGCCATTGAGTGGTACTGTAACTTCAATTACTGCATTTCTTGCTCAAAATGCACAAGAGGGTTCATGTACTTATAGTGATCCTAATGTATGCTTCGTGGCTTCTGGGTTTACTGATAATTCTTCTAGTGGATCTGCAACTACCAATAACTTCACTACACCACCAAATGTGAACATGAAAGAAGTTGAACAGAATTTTTCTTTTCTTTGTGCTTTCATAATTTCATATAAATATTTGGTTGGTAGTAAGATTGCTACAAGTGAGTTGACTGATGAAGGCTATGACCAGATTGATTCATATGATTTGGAACTAATGGATCTCAAATGGAATATGGCTATAATTGTCAGATAGGTGAAGAAGTTTATGCAACAAACTGGTAAAGACCTACCATCTATGAACAAACGAGTTGGTTTTGATAAGTTAAAGTTCAAGTATTACAGTTGTCAAGAATTTGGTCACTTTTCCAAAGAATGTGATAAGCCAAAGAAGGAGCATAATGGACCTCGAAGTTAAGACAGAAATTCTGTGAAGAAGGGTAATGATTCTTCTGAAAAACCTTCTGGAGGTAGTTCTACTAAACCTTCGGGGTCACAAGCTCTTCTTACGATTGATGGAACTAGCTGGACTCAAAGACTTCTATGTAATGATAATCAAGCAAATCTGGCAACGTTCGAGAGATTTCAATATGCTAGTTGGAACGAACTATCTTCTGACAATGAGATAGAATCAGATTCTGATGATTCGTGTCAAATGCAGCCAACTTCCTTTTCATGCATGGCTAAGATTGACGAGAGTTCATCCAAAACTATTTCTGGTGAAAACTAGATAATGGATAGTGGATGCTCTCGTCATATTACCGGCAATATCAACCTTTTAAAAAATGTCAAGAATATTCAAGGAGGATATGTTGCTTTTGCGGGTAATTCAGGGGGGAAAGATTACTAAAGAAGGTGATGTTTCAAATGGGTGTATTACCTTTGAAAAGGTTAATTATTGTGACAAAGTGGATCACAATTTGTTGAGCGTGTCACAAATCTGTGATAAGAAATATACCACTTTATTTAATGAAAATGAGTGTATAATACTTAAACATGGATACATAATTCCAGAAGACATGGTAGTTATACAATCTCCTCGATCAAATGATATTTATGTGTTAAATATGACTTCTAAGGTAACTACTTCTGTTGAAACGTGTTTTGTCTCAAAGCCAACTGAGAAAGACTCGATTCTATGGCACAGGAGGATGTGCCATATTCATGTCAGAAATATGAACTATCTTATGGCTATAGAATTGGTTGATGGGGTTTCTTTGAAACACTTTAAACTGACCAATCGCTGTGTTGCTTTCAAAAAGGGCAAAAAAAAAGAAGTCACACCCTTTTAAGTTAACTAATACCATTGATACTCCTTTAGAATGACTTCATATGGATTTGTTTGGTCCTGTGAATTGTGCGAGTATTGCCGGTGATAGGTATTGTGTAGTTGTCACTGATGACTATTCAAGATAATCTTGGGTGTTATTTATGAGTTCGAAAGAACAAACACCAACTCTTGTTCAGAATCTAATCACTAAGATCAAATCACTGTATAAACTCAAGGTGAGACGTATTCGAAGTGATAATTGTATGGAGTTCAAAAACAATGTCTTAGATTTCTTTTGTATTCAGGATGGAATTCATCGAGAATACAGTGATCCATATATACCTCAACATAATGGAGTTACAGAAAGAAAGAATCGAACACTGATTGAAGATGCACAAACGATGCTAACAGATTCTAATCTTATCGTTCAATTCTGGAATGAGGCTGTGAATACTGCTTGCTACACGCTTAATTGTGTTCTGACTGTGAAGAAGCTACAAAAGACAAGCTACGAACTTCTAAACAAGAGAAAGCCTAATTTAAAGTATTTGGAACCATTTGGTTATCCTTGTACTATGTTGAAGAAAGATGCTGGAAAATTCAAAGAAAAAGCGATTGAAGGTTATTTCTTGGGTTATGCATCACCTAAGAAACGGGTATTTAGTTTTACTTTGGGTTGTGTTGAAGAGTGCTACCATGTTGATTGTCAACGATATACCACACCTCCCGCTGACAAAGGTCTTGATTGGATGTTCGAATATGAGAGTTTATTTAACTCATTTACTTAAATAGTTGATCAACCTGATGAAGACTTGGTGCATGCTTATTTAGAAGACCAATTTCTACCTCCAAGATCTTCTGTTACTACTTATGATGATGCTTCACAAGATGATCATCCTGATACATCTGATGTGATTTCTATCTCGTTACATCTGATACATCTGATGTGATTTCTACTTATGGTTATTTTGTTGATTCCTCTTCAACTCCATTTCCTGAAACACATGAGATTGGTGAATCATCTCATGATGCTGAAGAGAATCTGACTAATTTAGCTGATAATGTTATTGTGCCTGAGAATCCAACTCTTCGGATTCATACTTATCATCCTCTGGACAACATCATCGGTGATCTTAATGAAGGTGTGCAAACACGTCATCAGATTGCTAATTCAAGTGATGCTACCGTATTATGCGCGTATGCCGATATGCACTCATCGGGAATTATGAATCTTGCAAAATACACTTTCTTTTTATCTCAAATGAAACCAACAAGTGTTCGTAAAGCACTTGAAGACACTTCATGGCAGAAGCAATGCAAGAAGAATTGCAGCAGTTTGCTCGACTGGGTGTTTCGGATCTTATCGACAAACCTGCTCATGTTAAGAAACCAATTCCAACAAAATGGGTATTTAAGTGCAAGAATGACGATCGTGGAGTAATTGTCAGAAACAAAGCTCGTTTGGTTGTTCAAGGCTTTCAACAGCAAGAAGGCGTAGATTACACGGAAGTATATGCTCCAGTTTCTCTATTGGAGGCTAGACGAATATTTTTGGCCTATGCAGCTTTCAAAAACATTAAAGTTTATCAAATGGATGTCAAGAGTGTGTTTCTCAATGGGGAACTTCAAGAAGAGGTGTTTGTATTGCAGCCTCCTGGTTTTGAATATCCAGATAATCTGGACCGTGTTTACCGATTAAACAAGGCTCTTTATGGTCTACACCAAGCCCCCGAGAGCTTGGTACGGCACACTTGCTGACCATCTTACCAATAATGGCTTCAAACGAGGAACTGTGGATTTCACTCTCTTTGACAAGAATGTTGGTGATGATTTGCTCCTTGTCTAGATATATATCGATGACATCATATTTGGTTCAACAAACGAAAAGCTGTGTAAGGAATTTGAAAAGTCAATGTAGACGAAATTTGAAATGAGCTCGATAGGGGAGATGAATTTCTTCTTAGGGTTGCAGGTTCATCAGTCTGACACGGGTATCTTTATTCATCAAACAAAATATGTGAACGATGTCTTGAGCTGATTCAAGATAACAGCCAAAAAAATCCCTTCGACGCCTCTTCCCGTGGGTCACAATTTTCACCGGACGAATTGGAGGATACCGTAGATCCAACCCTTTACCGGGCAATGATAGGTTCTTTGATGTATTTAACTGCTTCTCGTCCTGATATAATGTTTGTTGTTTGTTTGTGTGCTAGGTATCAATCGAGTCCCCGAGTGACTCATCTAGCGGAGGTTAAACGTATACTTCACTATCTGAGGGGTAATCCTGACACCGGGTTATGGTATCCCAAGGATGATAGTTATGATCTCACTGTATTTTCCGATTCTGATTATGGAGGATGCAAGATCAACTTCAAATTTACTACAGTTGGTTGTCAATTTCTAGGAAGCCGGCTTGATTCCTAGAAGTGTAAGAACCAGACAACAGTCTCCACTTCAAACGCAGAAGCAGAGTATGTGGCAACCTCGAGTTGCTGTTCACAGTTTCATTGGATCCAGCAACACTTGCGAGATTATGGTTTGAAGTTTCGTACTACTCCCATCTTTATTGATAACTCTGTTGCTATTAGTATCACCAAGAACCTCGAGCAACACTCAAAGACAAAGCATATCGAAATTCGATATCATTTTATTCATGACTGTTTTGAAAAGAAATTAATTGACATTGAAAAGGTTCACACGGATTTTCAAAAAGCTGATCTGTTTACCAAAGCATTTGACAAAACGCGTTTTAACTTTTTGCTTGGTTTAAACGGATTGAAAACACTTGCTGATATATCCTTAAGCAAGGATAATTATTTTATTTTGTCTATTTCTTTTGTTTCTCTTTTTATGTTTTGGGTTTCGGGCGTGAAAATGAAAAATACAAAAATATTGTGATCTTTTGTTTGTATAGAGAAAATCCAATTATATTAAAAATTTTAAAATCCAAAAACATTGACAATTTTTTAAAAGACAAAAAGATTGTGTTTTTGTTTGTATAGAAAATATGAAAAGACAAAAATATTGTGATTTTTATATATACAGAGAAAAAACAAAAATATTTTTGCACACTCTCGCTTAAAATTATGTCAGTTACTTATATTTAAGGGACATGTACTTGTGCATGTTTGGTCCTGACATTTACTTGTAGATGGTCGGGATAGCCATTAACTTGAAAATGGAAAGTACTTGGGGTGATTGTTTTGTGTTTTTCTCTCGCTGAATATTATGTCGGTTATTTAAGTTTGTGGAACATGTTTACATGTTTGGTCCTATTATCTACTTGTAGAATTATGGGATAGCCATTAATCTATAAACTGAAAGTGACAGGGGCGATTGAATTTTTATGCTTCTCAAAAATTGAATTTTGAAGCAAAAAGAGAAAAATGATAGTAAATTGATCATCTGTTCCCATATCCAGAAAGAAATAAGCTTAAAAGGCTATGTGCTTAATTGTATTGGTGCATTGATAGGTCTTAAACAAGCTGTTAAGGTAAAGTATGTGATATAAATATAAAGAAATGCCAAATTGAAAGAAGTGTTAGTCTCTTCCAAAACTCTCGGTAATGATGGCAGAAATATAATAGCCTATCATACTCAAGCCTTATATTTGTCTGATCACCAAAAACAATAAAGCAAATAAAAGGCATTCGGCCTCTAGACATTGTGAGTCTTTATGCGGCTTAATCATCTGGGTATTCATATGCATGAATATTTCAAACGCTTTTAGAGCAAACCCATAGTCATTAAACTTGATCACTGCTATACATCGTACAAATTAAAGTACTAGCTTGATCAAAATCCGTTGTTAGTCATACATTTGTTCCTCCCTTGCTCACGTCTCAATACCAATAAGAAACGGACTCCAGGGGATACAATGTATGTAAGCCTACCGATGGACTCGTGCATACTCACTCACATTAAAGGAAACTTGGTGCATTTCTCAAAAATATCTATACAAATTCTAATTTTGATCGGCAGTATAATGGTTTAAGTCAAGTTGGGATGATATGTTAAAAATCAAATTAAGCTTGAACCGAGATTAGAGGTTGATAGTTTCTGATATTTTGTGCCCTAATTGAACATGGAACACATGAATGCGGACACGATAAAGAGGATGAAGTCAAGAGGGAACAAGGATCCGTAGAATATCCCAAGGACCAAATGTTTGATTGGTCATTTGTTGAATCCGGCATAAGAATGTCCTTCTAATGATCGTTGGATCCATGACGATTCAGATTCCGAATGAGAAGAGGGACCAGGTGTGATTGAGGGTGGAGATGATGGTGGTGATGGTGGAAACGATGGTGATCAACGACGTGCTGAAGTTGAGGCAGCGAGCTCTCAGGTTGCTCAACGAGAGCGTAAGGTTAAGGCGTTAGCTATAGAGCAACTGCCCAAACGTCGTATTTCACAAGGTTCTGGTGTGTCATTTGGTCCCCAGAAACCTAGGTACTCTGCACCTCAAATATCGGCGGTGCCGCTTACTACTAGCACCCCGACACTCACAGTAACGATGACCATCACATCTTATCCAAGGCATGGTGAGATTCCTCATTCTGTTTTATCTTCTATACCAAGGCTTGCTGCTTCTACATCGGTGGTTTCTCCGACACCGACCATAATGGTGACACATCCCATGGACGTCTCTTTTATGAGAATCAGCCATCCACAGGGTCCGGTACAACCTGTTCCGGCATCTTTTCATACATTACCCCCAACCCATCAGATGGACATGCTCGAGTTTGATTCATTTATACGAGAATTAAATGGCAACCGATCGTCAAGCTCATGAGCAAATGATGCTTAACCAACGTCGTCTGATGGGGTACGTTTCCTACTGCCAAAGGGAAACGAAAGAGCTTCGTGAGATTGTCACGGCTCAGGGGGTGAATATAAAAAAGCAGGAAGATCTCATCCTTCAGCTGACATGCAAAGAAGATGTTCTGAAGAAGCTGAAGAACGATGATAATGATCTTGAAGCTCCAGGTACTGGAGGAAGTGAGCCGAAACAAGCTCACGGCTCATCCTCTGGTGCTGGTACTAGCGGTGGTGATGGCAATGATAAATAGTTGGTGGTTTATCATGACTCGACAAACGTTAAACCTATAAAGTCAATTAAGGCCAACACCGTATTGTTTATGGATAATACCGGGGTGGTGAGGAGTATGGTCAACGTGGACGAAATCGAAGAAGGCCAACTCGTCGATTGGTCCCTAACTCGCAAACAAATTTCATTATTGTTAGGTCTGAACGATGAAGAACTTGACGCGTTGGAGGCCAAAGAGGATTTTTGAGGTTGTGAACGATGAGGAAGTATAACTTGACGCGAGTATTCCACATGGGAATACATTGTTTATTTATGAAGACGAGGAGATAGAGATGGAGGATGTGACAAAAAAGGAATACCCCGATCTATATCAATGATCAAATGTTGATCAGGATGCTCCTACATTAACTGAAGAACACGTTAAAGCTGCTGAAGACCATCTGGATAAGACAACGAAGAATAAAGCCAAGATGCCTAAACGGGATTCTGATCCGTCCGAGGTTGTCATTGCAGGTTGGTTCAAGAATCGCAACAAGCAGGTTCATAAGATTAACGAGGCTTACCGGTACGTCGATCACGAACAACAACTGGACACTGTTACAAGGGCTAAAGCAACTCAGAAAACCAGGTTCAAAGCCGTGTCGACTGTGAAAGGTGATATTGTGTCTTGCTTATACGATTCTGAATTAAAGGTCTATATTATCAAGTGGGAGAACGGAGTTCGGTATTATCAGTATATAGTTGAAGTTCTCTCACTGCCGAGGTGTGATGATCGTACACTTGCCTCTCGGGCGTTTATAAATAGCGGTAAATATTGCCGAGTAGAATGCTTTCACCAACATTTGCTCTTCGAAGTTAATCATGGATTTAATTTTTTAAGCCACAAGTCCCAACCCACAGGCGCATTGACGAGATTTTTCCCCGTACGGGTTGGGGAAACTTGTACTTAAAGTTAAACCGCCGAAGACGATGAAATGTGCACCGGTGAAGACTTTTCCACAGAGTCTTCACCTATCGTTTAATCATTGGTATTATGATAATCGAACCGGCGAGGCACTCATTGTGTTGGGTAAGGGACTGAAGACCAGCTTTATTAGAGTTATCGACCCGATGTGGCTCATTAACTTATCTGAAACCGACAATGACGTGCTGTTTGAAAACAAGATTTTGACCGAGCATCAAGAAGATTACGATCTGGGCATGCAATTCCAGCGTGTTGTACGTGTTTGTAATGCGTTCGAGATTCATAGTTGTCGTGATTAGAAGACTTCAAGGTTCAAGTAATTAAAGACAAAGAGCTCAAGATGAGGGGGTGTTTGTTAGTGCATGGTTTTGTCATCTCGAGTCTTTGTAACTAATCGTTTGTAATTTATTATTATTATATTATTAAGGGGTATTTATGAAAAAATAATCTCATTCGTTATGTAAAGGCTCATTCGTGATTGTTTTTTAACGAATGAGCCCATTTTCTATTTGTACAGTCCATTCTTTTAGAATGTTTAACGAATGGACCTTAGTTCATTATGTATGTATTCCATTCTTCATGGAATGTTGACGAATGGGGGTATAGCGAATGATTCATTCGCTATACCTTTCATTTTCACTTATGTAAAGTTAGCAAATGGAGCCCATTCATTACGGGATGTGTAACGAATGGGATCCATCATCTATATAAGGCGGTGTTGCCTTGGTTTATTAAAGAATTATTTAAGATTACACTGAACCTCTGTCAATTTACTCTCTCGTTGATTACTTCGTTAACATTATTACTATTACTATACAGTTGTCTTATCTATAGCATATCAAATAACTAGATTCCATATCTAATCAATACAGTGAATTGGTGTTGATTGGATCGGTGGTTAACCTTATGGAAAGACGCGGCCTTTGGAGATACCTGAATGGAAATGGGAACACGTCACCATGGATTTCATAACTAAGCTACCGCGTCCAGCTAAACATCATGATACCATTTGGGTGATAGTGGACCATTTGACTAAAAGTGCTTACTTTCTGCCTATACGAGAGGCTATCTCGTCAGAAACGTTAGCAAACGTGTTCATAAAAGAGGTTATAGCTAAACATGGAGTGTCGTTATTGATTGTGTCGGATAGAGATACTCGCTTTACTTCAAGATTTTGGAATAAGTTTCATGAAGCTATGGGAACAAGATTTAACATCAGTACAGCGTATCATCCTCAAACAGATGGACAGACTGAAAAGACTATTCAAACCCTAGAGGATATGCTACGTGCTTGTGTTTTTGACTTTGGCGGAAGTTGGGATGATCAATTGCATCTTACAGAATTCTCTTATAACAACAGATACCATTCGAGTATTGGTATGCCGCCGTTTGAGATGTTGTACGATAGACATTGTAGAACTCCAGTATGTCAGGGAGAGATTGGCCAGAAAGAGATCGGAAGCTTAGAAGTTGTGCAAGAAACCTCTTCAAGTTTCGATCAGATCAAGGCAAGAATGAAAGCTGCTCAGGATCATCAGAAGTCCTATGCGGATAAGCGGTGACGACCGATTGAGTTTGACATTGGTGACACTGTGATGCTCAAGGTCTTGCCTTGGAAGGGAATTATTCGTTTCAGAAAGAGAGGAAAGCTAAGTCCAAGGTATATTGGACCGTTTATAATCATAGATCGTGTGAGCGAAGTGACTTACAAGCTAAATTTACCCGAGTTAGAAAAAATCCACTCTACATTTCATGTTTCTCAATTGAGAAAATGTCTAGCTGATGATACGTCACATGTGCCATTAGTAAACATTGAGGTTGATGAACAGTTAAACTATATCGAGCAGCCTATCTAGATTGTTGACCGCAAGGAAAAGCAGCTTCGTCATAAAGTTATCCCATTGGTGAAAGCGATATGGAAGCATCGTAAAGGATCGTATGCCACTTGGGAAGCTGAAGAAGAGATGCGCAAGTTTTACCCAAATTTGTTTAAGTAATAGTTAGGTTTCGGTGACGAAACCTCTTTAAGGAGGGAAAACTTGTAACATCCTACTTTTGATGATAATAATAATAAAAGAAATTTCGTCTATTTAGGAATGCGTTATTATCCTTTTTAGATAAATGAAACATTTGAGTGTGGGCTTAGACATTAAAAGATGGAATATTTGATAGTGATGGGCCTTAGGTCCATGGGCTTAAAGGGTATATAAACCCCTTAAACCTTAAAACTCTCATTCTTATCCTTAGCCTCTGTACACTCTCAAAAACACACACACAAACACCCTCTTGTATCCCGAACCAAGATTCGAAGAAAAAGACCTGAGCTGGTGGGCGTTAGAGTTACGAGCAAAACCACATCAAGACTAGATCGCGTTTGTAAACCGATTCGTTTAAATGTACGTTTTATAACGAAACACTTGTTTGGCTCATTTAGTATTCCTAGATCTATACAAATGATAAAGACGAAGCAAACTCAATGATTCTCAGTGAAATCCGTTAGCATTTGATAGGCTAATTGATTGTATAATGAACCGGGTATAAACATCGATCAAATACACCATTAAACCTTAATGATTAGATGTTTGGTGTTTTGGGGTTAGTAAGCGCTGTGATTCTGAGCTATTGATACCAAATTTGTGTTATTTCATTGTGATTTGAGGTTTAACAGCAAATCCGTTTTAGTCGACCAATTGTGTTCTTGACAATTTTGACTTTGACATCTTGAGTCAAAGATTTGATAAGTCTGAGCATTCATCATTCGTTATCCACCCATTCGTCATGATAAGACAACGAATCAAGTCATTCGCTATAAGATGCACTTGCATGCTCTTATAGCGAATGAACCTCTCATTCATCTCCAGAAGTCATGAATGGTCTCATTCATTCGTTATTCACTCATTCGTTCCAATAAGACTCAGATCAAGTCATTCGTTATAACGAATGGGATCATTCGTCATAAAGAATGGGATAGCGAATGGTTCTTACCCAGAATGAATTCTTACTTAAATATTTAATGAAAATTGGGTTTTTGATGAAATTTTAGTAAAGGACCTTTAATGGAAATAAAAATTTTCCAAGCTCATCTGGAAGCTCGACCCCAGCCTGGGGCTCTGCCCCTTGGACCTGCTAGGGGCAGCCGCCCCTAGACCCCGTTGCCAGGGGCGCTGCCCCCGGACCCATGTTCGTTGAGGGTTATATTAAACTAGAATACCATATGGGTAGTGTTAGTTAATTGAAACGTGTAATTGTTATACAACTAGTCGCGCGCACTTAAAGAAAGGAGTTACCATTAACTCGGAAAGAAACCGAGCTCAGGTGAGTTTCCAGCCCCATTTCCTTGTTATATTTTCGGAGCTGTGTGCATACTCGATGTGATTATTCAATACACTTACCTCAAGTGGTAAGTGTATGCTATGTGAATCTGTACGAATGATGTATGTATGATATACGAATGTTTATAAATGATGTATATATGATATATGAATGAAGTAGAAAAGATTAAGAGTATGTATGAAAGTATATAAATATAAATGAAAGGACGGTATGTATGAATTGACGGTAAGAGGGTGGCAGACCCTAATAATATATGTGAAGGATTGTGGCAGAACCTAATAATATATGTGAAGGAGGGTGGCAGAACCTAATAATATTTGTGAAGAAGGGTGGCAGACCATAATAATATATGTGAAGGAGGGTGGCAGACCCTAATAATATCTGTGAAGGAGGGTGGCAGACCCTAATAATATTTTTGAGGTTATAGGGCGAAAGACTCTTTAAGGGAGGCAGACCCTAATCATATTTGTGAGGTTATAGGGCGAAATGTTCTTTAAGGGTGGCAGACACTTAGAATATATGTGAGGTTATAGGACGAAAGACTCTTTAAAATGTATAAGTATGTATGTAAAAGTAAGATAAATTATGAAAGTATGAAAGTAAGAATGAAGGTATACACTCATGTATGTACGAAAGAAAGAATGAACATGTTAAGTAACTAATATGTATCTTCGGATACGTATAAGTAAGTATGTGAATATATTGTATGTTGCCTGTTTTAACTAGAACTCGCTCAGCGTAGCTGACTTTTAGTATGCACGCAGGTGAATAGATTGAAGCAGTTGGCTTGAGAGGCAGACGCATGGCATGAATTGAAGGGACTGTCATCCGGAAAAGATTTTTCATGATGCTTAGATAAAATATGTTAGTTTTATTTTAAAGACAAGTTTGAATGTTTTGTAACGAATGATTGAAGTTTTATTATTCCGCGAAAGTTTTAATTAACTCTGATATTTGGAACTGTGTTTATGAGTAAATCCAACGCCAAAGTAGGGCACCGGGACCAAGGCCTTACACAATTTCAGTTCTAATAATTTATTAATTTTAAATGATTTTACTCATGCAATAAACTCTATCTTTTCAAAGACAAAGTTTTGCAATACTATATTTCAAATGATGTTTTGAAAATTTTAATACTTTATTTAAAAAAACTCAAAAAATTCAATTCATTTTTAGCAATATTTTACAAAATGATTATCTTCTACTTATAACCAAAATATATTAAAACTCTCGTTTTCTCAAAATCATGTTTTTCAAAAGTTTTGTAACCCACACGATAGGACGAGTTATGTAGACCATCCGATGATCTAAGTAATTATGGAGGCCTACGTAATTATCCAAATCCTCGCATGGAAATCATAAAGCGTACAATTGTGTGTCATAATCTAGAACCGAAAGTAGTGTTGGAGTAATGGTACAAACGTAAAGATGATAAGGACATGGTGGATACATCGCTGGTGCACTCTATATATAAGTGCCCTTATCGAATTTTCATTTGGAGCGTTGCTTCGACTACTCAAAGTTCCATGATTATGATTAAAATTTTAAAGGATATTCCATAAAATTTAATTATTTTAATCAATGTTGTAAAAGTAGGTTTCCAAGGTAGACTCCCCGATTACTCGCTGCGAGGTAAGTCGTCAAGGCGAGTTTCTTTAATTCCGCCTAGTTACTAAGGATTGATTAAATGTGGTCAACCTCAGTCAGAATCGCATCTAGTCGATGAACTTGAGCCGCTTTTATCTTAGAAAAATTAAACATAACTCGTATTTATTTAATATAAAAGAATAAATATCATTTTTTACTTAGTGACATAACAATTATAAGAATAATTTGTTATTTAAAAATGTATTTCTCTTATTTATATTGATCTTTACCTATTTTGTTATAATATATTAGTAAATTTATAATATTTGACATATATATAATATCCAAAAATTAATTTTCTTTACATTTACCATGTCTGAGTACCCTCCGAATACTCCCCAAGTACACCCAACTCCCCAGTCGGCCGCCTAGGGTCCGCCTAGCGACTTTGCAACCTCGATTTTAATTATAATATTTAATGTTAGTTTTCTCTAATTTCGGGACGAAATTCGCTAAAGTAGGGGAGACTGTAACAACTCGGTTTTTTCCAATTCATATCACCCGACCCGTTTTATGTTCGAAAAAAATTTTATCAATTAAAATATTGTGCTTATCGAGTAAATTAACTATCATTATATTTTGGTTTAATTAATTATATAATATATAATTGTAACTTTCAATATATGACAATATTAATCTCAGCCCCAACTTTTATCCCTTTATGTTTTCATCCTAAAGCCATAAGGACTAAAATGACAATATTAACCCCTGACCTTCGATTAAATGAAATTGAAATATAAAATACGTGAAGTAGCGTCTGTAATGGAGATTGTAACTTAACAAATATAAATCAATAGTAGATATAATAAATGAACACGAATAGTAATCTTTCATGAAAATCCAAAAATTTAAAATGGGTCAAGTTTCGAGTTTGAAAATTGTCGATGTCACAGTTGAGTTAGATATTGGAAAGACATTGAATTGGTTATTGGATTACAGATAGTGTGGAATCGTGGACATCCTACCAATATCTCCATCTCACCCTTTTTTAGATCACAATGTTAATAATATTATGCATCGATCAGATATATCAAGCGAATTCTTCAGAAAAAAATTCACATAGCATTGAAAAAAGCTATAGAATTAACTAAACAACCTCAACCACTTCTACCATCACAACTAGCCACTTTAATACAATATTTCGGACAAACCTATTTTGGTACTATTTACTAAATGAGTCATTTCAACCCAACTCTGTTTTTGAGTCATTTCAACCCGACTCTGTTATGGCTACAACCAGTTTCAATCTGAATCAAATTGATAAATTCTAAGCAGCCTCATTTAATCCAAACTCACTTTTTCTTTATACTTCTATTGACCAAACTTGTTCTAACCTGAACCATTTTTGGCCTGTCACCCGAACAATACAACCCTGGCAACCAAAAGTTTAAGACCACTTTTATTGATGACCTAGGTTGGGTTGGTTACTAATAAGACAATACAACCCTAGCAACCAGAAGTTTAAGACCATTTTTATTGATGACCTAAGTTGGCAACATGGTTGGTGAAGCAACCTAAATTGCAACCCAAACTTGAGTTTGTAACCTAAATCTTATCTACTAATTTCCCCGATATAAATACACAGTATATCATTATATATATATATAGGGAATGGATATTTTGAGAATTTGATGAGTTGTAAAAATTTTAAAAACTCAATTTTGGACCACATATTTAATTAAATGAGTTAGAATATGTGGCTGAGATTAAATTTGATTAAAAAATGAATCAAGAGAGAGAATAAAGATTTTTGTTGATTACACAAGTTTAAACTTTAGTTACACATATGTAAAAAGTCGATTTGGTGTGTAAAAAATTACGGTAATTTTTTGTACATTACTTACACCTACGTATTACACATGTGTAAAAAAAATTCAAAAAAAATAAGTTGTTACGTTGAGTTCTTTCGAGTTCTTAAAACTCAAAGCGGTTCTCAAAAGAAATCAATTATATATATATATATATATAGGGGAGGGATATTATGAGAACTTGATGAGTTGTAAGAACTTTAAGAACTCAATTTTGGACCACACATTTAATTAAATGAGTTTGAATATGTGGCTGAGATTAAATTTGATTAAAAAAATGAATCGGTAGAGAGAATAAATATTTTTGATAATTACACAAGTTTAAATGTTAGTTACACATGTGTAAAAAGTCGATTCGGTGTGTAAAAAATTACGGTAATTTTTTGTACATTACTTACACTTACGTATTACACAAGTGTAAAAAAAAATTAAAAAAAAAATTGTTACGTTGAGTTCTTTCGAGTTCTTAAAGCTCAAAGCGGTTCTCAAAAGAAATCAATCCTATATATATATATATATATATATATACATTATATATAATACACCAAACAAGGGCAAATTAAGACACTCATTTTTAAGTAATTTACAACACTTAAAGCATGAAGTACATGTGTTACTAAGGGTAAACATGTCTTTTAAAGACAATCCATTCAACTTACAAGTTTGGTCTCTCTTCTTTAACCATATTATGTTTTTAATTTAACTTGTAAACTAACTTCCCACCCATGATTTTTAAACGACTATAGTCTTTTCATACGTTAATATTTTTATAAACAAATTGCACCATAAAAACGAGCATTTAATTCTCTTTAATTTGGATATGATATTGTTGTAATTTTTTTATTTTAAATAAATTAATATGTTACGTAGGGGTGTTCAGTGTCAGTTTTGATGATTCTTAAGTTAAACTTGTGAGCCCAACCGTTAATACTGATTTTTTGTCGTCCAAAACCAAACTCAACCATTGAAAGTTGAAACCGAATCGTTACTAACGGCCTGGTTTCAGTTTTGTTTCACAATTTAAACTTTAATAATAAATTTAGTTTAAAATAATTAATATTTAAATGTACCATCAATTTTAACTAAAAACCAACATAATATGATACTTGAGATGATCATAAATAAAAAATGATAATTTTAGCCACATAAATGGTAAATACTAATGGAAGATCTAGGACGTGAAATAATAACAACAAAGATTACAAAATGAATCATATTGCAATTAGGTTAATTTACAGTCTTTTCAGGTTTCATATGGCCGGTTGCCGATATAAACCGCGAACCAACCGTTCACTACGTTTTGAAAATTTTGAAACCGACCAACAAACCGAAAGTAAAAAAGAAAAAGAAAAAAGAAGTCAAACCGATGACCGATTTAAACGATTTCAAGGTTTTAACCGAACCATAAACACTTATATTTATACGTGATTAACAGGTTCAAACACCCACTGCATCGCGCGGGCACCCGTCTAGTATATTTATATATATATATATATATTTGAATATATCTCGATATAAATTTTTAAAAGACTGATTTATTTCAAAATATGTATTATTTTTTAATATAATTTCGATACAAAACTATTGGTTTGCAAACTAATATTTTTAAATGTATTTTTTGTATATCTTAAACAATCACAAATCATATTTATTTAATAAAAAAATGTTTAGATTGGGTTACGAATGAGACGTAATGGCTCGTTATCGCCGACGTTTTGGAGCATAACGCCGGAAGCAACCCACCCCCCCCCTCCCCCCCCCCCCCCCCGCCGCCGCCTCGCGTTTTGGGTATTTTTTTCGGCGTTTTGTATATAACGCGAGAAATGGCACCATTTTCAAAAAAAAAATACCTGTTGGATATAGCCGTGGAAGGGTTTCTGGAGATGGGTTCTTTTTGGACCATTGTCGTCAATACTAACGGATCTACGGTCACACCATAACAAGAGTTTTGTAGCGGAATCGAACCGTGAAAACACTGACGGAATAAATGGAGCAATTTCTGATTGGGCGTTGAGACTGAAGCGATGGCGGCTTTGGCCTTCGACTAGTAACCATCATTTGGAAACCAGTGAACACCGTTTTCGGTCACCGGAGTTTAGAAGCTGGAAAATTAAGGCTAAACAATCGTCAGGTATATCATAAGTGTAATCATCGATTGAATCGGGAAATTTGGGAAGTGGGTTTTGGTCAGTGTGGGTGAAATCGGGCATCTCCGGTGACGGCCGGTGCTGGGGATTGGGTGGAAGAAGATTGGCCCATCCATGTGGAAATGGAAATGGAAATGATCAGGTTTTTATTTTTGGTTTGTTTGTATGGTTGTGAGTTTAATGAATTATTATTTAAAAAAACAAAAAAAATTAATAATGATTGGACACCATATTGCACATGACGCCTGGAGGTGGAGAGTTATGACTACACCATGTTTTTGTAAAAAACCATAACTTGATGACTACATATGGTCCGAGAATGAAAATTCAGATTAGGTTGAGATACCTTAGTTTTTTTATTAAAGGAGTTTTTACATATTTATATTTTCCCTTGTTGAATTGAAATGAAACCCACTGCTACTACTAACCAAAACAACAAAATCAGATAAAACAAAAAACTATATACTTACATAGTATACGTATTTACTTTCTGCAAACAGTACTGAATGGACTCACAATCCACTTGGCTACACCCCTGGCTAACCCAGGACTTAACTGGCGTACCATGGTCCCATAGATTACATCCACCATGAACCATTCATCATACTCTCATTGTGGTAACATTTCAAGACAAATTGAACCAACAACACATCTAGAACAAGATATTATCATAAACCATATGTTTTACCATATAAAACAACTTGAAGAAATGATTACCAACATGGGTCAAAGGTCAAAAACATTAGACAAATGTTAATAACATCAAACACCATCATGAGGCATACCATCATTGATGTTGCAGCTGCCACCATCACTGTTGGTTATGATTTGATTGTGCTTTTTTGATGACCCCTTGCATAGATTAACTGGGTACTTAGTTGCGTTAATTTCCAGTTTTCTAAGTACAGCTTTACCAAGATCAACACCACATATATCTGATAGTCTTACTAAGTAGAGCAACACATCTGATAATTCCTCACCAAGGTGTTGTTTTTCTTCATCTTTCCAATCAGGAAGTCCTCTTGGTACCTCACCTTTCCATTGAAATATTTCAGATAACTCTCCTACTTCTCCTACCTGAAAAGAAACATGGTTTTTTATGAGAAAATCAAGAAGAAAGTGGCCATCTTCTGAGTTATGCATATATAGTCTGTCAGAAACAAAACACTGTTTATCCACGAGACACGTCTACTTTTTACTCCAGTACCAAACTTTCTTCTAATGTAATTTGTGAGACCACAACGCGTACAAAATCACGTACGTATTGTTATTCGTGTATAGAAGTGAAATATTTGAGGCTTTAGCCGTTTAGGAGACAAGTAAAAGTGAATGTGTGTTTAAAAATTATCATAAAGATGCTACTTTGGTAATTTTGTGCATAGTATGATCTTTCTTGAACATAGATATTGAAATGAATATGGGTTTTGTATTTCATGATATTTTTATAAGAAAATCACAAAAGTGACCATTTTCCTAAATGTTTATACCTATATAGTCGTCCCAGAAACAAATCACTATTTAGCCACGAGACACGTTTACTTTTACTCGCATACCAGGCTTTCTTCCCATTAATAATAATTGACACGAATGTGATTCATGACATCATACCGTGTATAAATTCACATATAGAGTGAAAATATTAGGGCTTAGGCACAATCGAAGTGAAAATATTTAGGGCTTAGTCACAAGCAAAAGTCGATATTTGACTAAAAATTCTCATAAAGATGCTACTTTGGTAATTTGTGCTAAGTATGATCCTTTTTGAACATAGATCTTGAAAAGAAAGAGGGGTCTTCTATTTCATGTTATTATTTATAAGAAAATCACAAAAACGACCATGTTGTAAGCGTGTTATACATATAGACTCATGTCGTAACCGATCACTATGCAGCCACGAGAAACAAATGCTTTTACTCACATACCAGACTTTCATCCCATCAATAATAACTTAAAACTAATATCATTCGTGACAACAATTACAAATAAATTCGTGTATCAAATGCATATATATATATAGGGTTTAGTCCACAAGTAAGAGTAGGCATAGGGCACATGGTGCCAAAATCTCACCCAATTCAAGACATTAAAGGCATGATAATGATCTCTCTGCCATAACACATAGAAACACACTGCTACAACAAAAAAGTATTTTGAAAACTAGTCTTATATAAGAAAGATAATGTTACTTTATGTTACTATGCTACATGGGTACTCTCAACAAAGAAACATAACCCAACTGTAAAGTCGCCCCACTTGAGAAACCAAACAGTACTAGTTTTACCAGACAGGCCCTTTTCTAACAGCAGACCAGTCCCTGCTTTTATTACCCCCAAAGATTTTACTACAAATGGTAAATATTTCAGAGATTGTTTTGGACAATTTAGAGGACAAATAAAGTAAGAAACTGGCCCTTTTTCTGGTTCTGATTCTGCCTATATAATATAAATATATATGCCACTATCATTATCTTAATTACATCATCCCATCAAACTTATACACTAATCTTTTATCATATAGATGCACCAACATTATAACAATTTAAGTACTAACTTGACAATTTCAACCTGATAATCAGCTAATCAAGGGGAATCTTAAGCTACTGTTAACCCTGAACATTACTTTGAACTAATATCATAACTTATAACTAGGTCCATCTACAGTAAATACTGTGATCCCAAATGCATGTGACTCCATGATGAGTAATAGTGGTCCAATGAAGTAGCTAGTTATCTACATCCTCATAATAAATCATAACTCGTCCCCCAATTAATCCACCCCAAACAAAGGGGATTCAACTATATCCGGTGTTGTAAAACTTGTTGGGCGTTAGTCGGACGACAGGGTATTAATCTGGTTAAAATTTTAAATGTAATTTTTCAAAATTATATACAAAGACAAAAGTTTTTAATCTTAGTAATCAGATTGGATTATAAAGCATGGTTGTAAAATTCCTTCTTGGTGCCGACTAATCATTAGTTAGTACTCCACCGACTTTATCGTCATTGGTCAAAATCAATCAAAATTGAAAATTTTATATATATGTATATTATATAAAAATTATATATAAATTCCAATCCGATTAACCCCTACTAATCATGATAAATCACTAGGCCCAACCTTACCGTCCACGGGATTATGCTTAATTTTCCAAAACTATATACAAAAAGTTTTAAATTGTTAACCGGATTGGATGAATACATATAATTTTTCAAAAACTAAGATTTTGACTGGCTTTGACCAATTTTGACAGTTACCAATTGACGTTCTAAGTTCAAAATTCTTCCAACACTAAAACAATCAGAGTAAATATTATTAATAATGACAATCCATTTCACAGCAAATTGTGCAAATATAGCACTTGAAACCCTAACAACTAATTAACCGCATCCTTGGTTTCCAATTAAACCCATACGAATCAAAATCGTGCTGTTACAAATAGTGTATGTATATATGTGTGTGAACTGAACGGTTAGTTAACAATGTAAATGAATAATAATAACAATAATAATAATACCAGTGCGAGGAGGAGATTTCTAGGAGTGTGAAACTGTTCCCAGTCTCGTTCTTTGGCGAAATCGGCCATTTTTGTCTTCAATTGGGATAAGCTGACGTCATCTGGAAGAGTGGTCATAACTCCGGCCGCCGTGGAGGTGTTCAGTTCCGCCGCCGAAGATGAAGATGAAGACTAGAAAAGTTGACTTACGTATTACGAACCAGACTCTTCTTATTTTATGATGTTTTAAAGGGTACCGTACAAGGAATATTTTATATTGAGCAACCCATTAGGCTAAGGGTAATTGTTGAGGCTTAACTGATCCAATTAAAATTCGACATGTAGGTAATAACATGGCATTGGATCAAACCCCTCAATTAAGCCTTAGATGGTGTAATAGTTTAGGTGATTCGGGGCTTGATCCAACTTTTTTTTAAAATATTACATAATTATATAAAAATTAATATTCCAAACCTTCATAACCAAATCATTCTCACCAACAATCTCAGATACTTCAAAAAAATCATATTCCAACTTCAGTCACCTTCATTCCTGCCAACAACCTCACCTTCATTCCCACCAACAACCACCGTCGTACCACCACCAGCCGCCACCGTCTCCAAACCCACATCATAGTCACCTTCACTAGGGTAATATCGTAATTCACCGGTGTCAGATCTAACAGTGGAGGTTCGTTCAGAGATTGTTGGTGGTGGTTGTGTTAACGTTCGGAGCTCCACACCATCACCAGAGGTTCATAATTCACCGGCTATTTTTTTTATTTTCCCCACACTCCAACGGCTATAAAGCCCCGCGGTCAGCACCACGCCAGCCAGCCGCGCCCGTCGTCCACGCAAAGGTGTGATGGTGTGCGCGGCGGCCACGTCATCCACGCCCGGCCAGCCGCGCCCCACTACCCTCAGTCTTATATTATTATTTTTGTTTTATTTTGAGTTAGCATTTTTCTTATACGTCGTTTTTTTTTTTCAATTACGCAACTTTAGTATCGTTTTTGAATTCATTGTAATTGGATACTTCACGTTTCAAAAGCACGTCGTTTAGTACTTTTTCCTAACCCCCGTCTATTTCGTCAATTAAGTCAGGGGTAAAACGGTTATTTTCTATTTATTTTTAATTGCTCATTCTTTTAATCCTGGAGATAACTGTCATTTTCAAAACTCGTTCTTTATGTTTTTACGTTTTTCATTGGTTGTCCTTTAGCAAACTTAATGACAGAAAACATCCTTTATGTTCAAAAAACCTTGCACGATTCGTCCTTTTCGCTAAAGAGGGTTAGCTTTTCTCGTTAAATCCAGTTATGTGCACCTCATGTGAGGGCAATTTAGTATTTTTACCCCCTCGGGGGTTATTTGTGTAATTAAATTAAAATTTTGGTCTAAAACTAAAATGATTTCTCTCTCTCTCTCTCTCTCTCTCTCTCTCTCCTCTCTCTGTGTGTGTTTAAACCACCACCACCACTAACCTTCGTCGGAGACCCAGCCGATCGCCACCACCACACCAAATCAACCACCACACCCATCGTCTCCACTAGCCTCTACGCGATAGCAAAACCATCTTCAACTCAATAGCAAAATAATATTCAACTCAACCCCACACACATCGTCTCCTCCAGCCTCTACGCAACCACCATCTCCAACATCCACCGGCGCTACCGTCTTCAACCTCCATTGCAGCCACCATCTCCAACTCAACGGCAGATAAAAACCCTTTAAAAATTCTCTCTTAAACCTTTTGCACTCGCTACAGCCTGCGTCTCCCACCACCGCCGCCGCTAAACGCACTATCGTCGGGTGTAGACAAACTCTAATCTTGGTTGCCAGAAACGTAACCCCCAACGATTCAAGTTTAGATCTGTTCGACATTAATGACACAAAGACTCGAATAGATGGAATGGAGCTGATAAGGTTGACTCAAAGAATCTAGGGTTGGTCACCGTTGTTCCTCTCTGTTGTTACCATTGTTGAAGACGAGGTTGGATGGTCGCGACTGATGGTGGTGGGTTGGTGTTGGTGGTGGAGGATTGTAGAAAATTTGTGTATTATAGACAATTAAGTAGATGAAATCGTACGCTGGCGGCGGTGCGATAGTGGTGGTCGGCAACTGGTACCGGTGGTGGCCGGTGGCAGAGATAATGAAGACACGGGAGGTTTTGTTTTGATAAGGAATATGGTTATTTATTATTATTAAATAACAGAGCTGAATTTACGAAACTACCCTCATGTGCAAGACATTTAACGAAAAAACTTAACCAGGTTAAGGCGAAATGACAAAACGTGATAAGTTTATTAATCATAAAGGATGTTTTCTGGCATTTGTGTCGCTAAAGGACGTCAACTGAAAAACCAAGTAAACATAAAGGACGAGTTTTGCCATTTTGTCAAAATTTTATTGGTTGTTTGATATAGATTGATTCGAGATGGTCAATCTCCTAATAGACCCGTACAGTGCGTTAGGCTCCAAGAACAAGAAGAGAAGAAAAGAAACTGATTTAAGAAAACTTTTTTTGTTATTTTGTTTCTTTTTTTCATATGAAGATTACAATTACATGAAAATAAATAACAAAACTTAATTAATTAAGAAACACCATAAGAGAACAATAGAAAACTAGATAATAGATAATTTAATTAATTACTTTGCTTGCAAGAAAAGTCGTTTATATCATAATAGATATGTTGAGCATGGATAATATTATGATCGTATCAATCTCCCGCCACTTCAAAACCCGCCACTTTAAAACGTTATTGTCCTCAAGAAACGAACGCATGGTGGTCGCCATTCGAGTCGGATTACCACAAGCAGGGCGGTCTCAACGTAGCACCACGGTGGATACCACTCGCGTTTCCCGACTACCGAGTTACAGGATGTCTTTTGTAATGCTCTTTCCAACATGGGTATAGATTGAATCCGATGAACAACGTATCTTTATCATCATAAAGAGTACGTGTATCAATTCCTTAGAAAGCCCATTGTTTGAAACTTTTGTGGGTTGACATGGTGATAATTTCACAAAAACAAAACAAGTGCTAATGTTGGCAATGTAATTATGAACACCAATGGTGGTCAATGAAAGCAAACCAACATGGGCTACTGGTTTGGAGAGATTACCTTTATGAGAGGAAGTAGTTTGACTACGGTAGGTCCATATTGAAGAAGGAGGCCATGACGTTGTGCTCTCCTTTTTTATGGAAACACAATTCACAGCCTAGGGTGTTTGGGACGTATTAAGTCTATCGGCCAGGATGAGAACAAAGTTTTCAGCCGTTGGTGCGGTTATTGGTTGCGGTTTTGCGGCAGTTGCAGGCACTGGATTTGGTGGAGGTGGCTGTGATTGATCGTGTGCGGTGGTAAGTTTAGTGATGGCGGCTATGAGGGATGTGTTGGAGGTGTGTAGTGCTTCGAAGTGTGCGGCTTGTTGAGCGCTATGGCAACATTATGGTGCAGCAACCGGTCAAGTTGCTCAACCAAGGCCATGAACGGGTCATCACGCGACGTAGGAGGCATGAGTAAGCTAATGAAAGCACCAAATTGATATAGACCGTTTCAAGATGGTGAATCTCCCAATAGACCCGTAGAGTGAATTAGGTTCCAAAAACAAAAAGAGAAGAAGAGAAATCGATTTGAGAAAATTATTCTGATTATTTTCTTATTTTTTTTAAATGACGATTACAATTTATAGGAAAACAAATAACAAAAATTAAACAATCAAGAAATATAATAAGAGAACAATTAGGAAACTAGATAATAGATAAATTTAGTTAATTACTTTGCTTGCAAGAAATGTCTTTTGTATCATATGGCTGAGGGGTGTGGAGCGCTAGAAAGGGCGCAAGAGGCCAGCCGCTCGCGCCCCGGGGCGCGAGCACCACACCACCGAGGCGCGAGAGGGGCGCGAGAGGGGCGCGAGCGTGGAAAAAGAGGCAGGCGCAAGAGGGGTAGCGGCTGGGGGGAGCGTGAAGGCTTCTTGGGTTGCGTAAATAGAGCCGTTGGCTCATATTAATGTGTATTAAAAAAAAAAAAAATTTTTCCTCTATATATATTCCTCTATATATCACATATATATTCCTAAACCAATACATACCACACCCGAAACCATTCTCACATACCACACCCAAAACCAATATCACATACCAATATCATCACATACCAATATCACATACCACACCCAAAACCCAAAATCACCCTATCTTCGAAACCTTTTTTTAAAAACATGGCTGGAAATTGGTACCCAAACCTAGATTCAGATTACAGTTACGACGATTTATGGTCGGCACCGGACCAAGCGATGTTTTATTCGGGGTCGCAACAATCATCCGGCTTTCAACCATCCAACATACAACCGTCTCCTAACTTTGTAGTTCCGGAGACACAAGAACCAGAACCAGAAGGTGAAGCTGCGGGACAAAGAAGACGCGTCCACCGGAAAAAACAAGTTGCAACGGACGGGTCGGGTTCGGCTTCGACCGGAAGGACGAAACGGAAAATCACTCCGTGGTCATCGGATGAGAAGGAAGCCCTGTGTCGGGCTTGGATAGTCACTTCTGAGGATCGGCGTTGCGGTAATTGTTTTAACGTTTTTAAAAATGATTTTTAATAAAAAAGTTAAATAAAAAAGTTAAATGACTTACAAATTTATTTATGCATTTTGCAGCGGACTACCAAAAGAGCAAGGTCTTTTGGACAAAGGTTAGGGAGACGTTCTATTCGCTCGTTGGGAGTACAGAGCGGAACGCCGATATGATTTCGGGTCGGTGGACCGAAATCAGAAAATTTGTCGGCTTGTTTACTAATCTGTTCAACAGGAACGCCGGTCGTATGAGACCAAGTGGCAGTGACGATTTGGCGGTTTATAATTTCACTGTCGAAGAGTGGAAGCAGGAGTGCCTGCGGAGGTATGGGACGGTGAAGACGTGGGACGATGTAAAGGTGTGGGAGAGGTTGAGAAGGTGTTCTAAGTGGGTTGAGCTGGTGGCGCCGGACGTTGATGCGGAAGTAGGGCCGAAACGGACTAAAACTAGTTCGTCTGGAGCGTACAGCACTTCCGCCGGGTCGGATTGCCGGGTTGGATTCGACCTAAACGTTGCGGGGGAGGAAACGTCTTCACCGCCGAGGAGGCGGCCATTGGGAAGGGACGCCAGGGGCAAAAAACCGGCTGAGGGGGAAGCCGTAAACATCAACGATCTTGTTGAATCCCTCAATAAATTCAACAAAACCATGGAGGTGGTCTCTAATGACAAAAAGGAAAAAAAAAGAATGAGAGATTTGGACTTCCTTACAAGAGACTTCAGTAACCTAAATCCGGTCGACCAAATGCTGATGGAAAAACAAAAGGAACGTATCCGGAAGAGGTTGATCGAAGAAGACCAAGCCGAAGAATAAGAATAATGTTTTTTTTAGTACTTTAATTTTTTTTTAGATATTAATGTGTTTTTTTAATTAATGTGTGTTTTTTTAAATAATTTCTTGTTTTTTTAATAATACGTTTTTTTAATACATTTATAAAAAAATAAAAAAATAAACCGCTCGCGCCCCCTCTCGCGCCCCTCCACACCATGGCCCGGGGCGCGAGCACCACTACCAACACCCATCTTATCAAGTTTCTCTCTCTGCCACACGTCACAATATTATTGGCTGGCGCCCCCACTCGCGCCCCCTCTCGCGCCCCCCACACCCCTCAGCCTAATCAATATATTAAGCATGGATAATATTATAATTATATGATTGTTAGTTGAGGTGGACCCCTTTTAAACCTCTTGGGCGTTAACCCAATGGCATTTGAGGTTAGGGGGAGAAGATGACACCTGGATGGTTATGGTTTAACAAGGTGGTGAGGTGGGGTGGCCATGGTGCCTCCGGGCTCCTACAACACCCAACCTAAACTGTAAACAAGAAAAGGAGGTGTGAAAATTAGAGACATCAATGGTTCGTAAGAGTATTTGTTTATAAACCAAAAAAAAAAAGATCATATGGTTAAAGAATTATTAGTAGTAATTAGTAACAACCGTAATTAACTTATAAACTCATTTTTAAAACTTAAACTTGTTTTTTAACACTTTTTTTTTGGGGGGGGATATCATTGGTGGTGAAAGATATGAGTTAAACCTTGCGAGGTTGTTAATTCGAATTTCGAGCCCAACTGAGTTTTAATCTCACCGTGTGTTATGCCAGAGAGTTCTGGTGGCACAACGACTGTCAAGTGCAGCCAGTGGTATGGTTTCCCCGGGGATCACCCAAGCCAAACTCTGAAACAAGTTTGGGTCCGATTAAAACAACATAGTATGACCAGAATACGGTGACCTAATACACAAGAAAATAATCGTTTAAGAAAAATACTTACTAAAATTCCTCATACAGCCCGTTGTACTAAAATCATTCGAAAAATAAAATCTACTTTCTGTATTTCTGTTACCGCTTAAGTGATTTTTTTATTAATCTTTTGTTTAATTATATATAGGCTGTAGCATCATCAGTCGACTGTGTTATTATACTCCATATTACTATTTTTATTTCTTATACAACAAAATACTTCAAATATTTATTAAATACTCAGAAGTAATATTTACAATATTTATATAATAAAATTAATAGATAAGATTTTGACGACATGCATGTACCAATGTACCAAAAAGGTACGTTTGTATGTGTGGTTTATAAACATGATATGAGTGACATGGTATATTAGCTGGCGTTAGTTTGGTAAAGCACGAATCATATGAATGTACAAAAAAGATAGTATTAGAGAACTATTTTCAGAATGAGGTTAAAATATTAAGATTTTTTTTACTATTTGTTTTAACAAGTGACGGAGCACATACACCTTCACCTACTGGTTCGGCCGAACCCGGTCGATTTTCAGTTTTATATATAACATATAGATACGATTTAAAGAGTGAACCCGTTGGTTTTAGGTGAGCGAACTCATTATCATTTTAAAAAAAATATATGTATACAAACTCATTGATTATGAAAAATTTAGTTAATAAAACTATAAAAATTTATAACAAACATTACAAATGAGCCTATAATAACTTATATATGATATCCTATCCTACACTTCTAATAAAAGAAAATAATTGTGACACGTGTCATTTTGTGATTAAACATCATATATTTTTTCCCTCCAAAACTAAAATATTAATTGACCATAATATATGTCATAAATCAATAATTATTCAGGTTCCTTTTACACCATAATTGTATTATGTTTATACATTTTTATAAAAATAAATATTAACATATTATGTATGTTGCTGTATATTCCAAAATACTTGGTGAAAAACCATGTTTGTTAAAGACTAAAAAAAATATATAATTTCAAATGTTATCATTAACATGTTATACTCTAATGTTAAATATTGTAAAAAAAAAAACAAAACTCGAATATGATTTCATTTTACAAATTTTTTTTTAACCATTAACTTATAAATATATGTTTAAAAGTCGATCTATTTTTATAAAATCAATCAATTTATCTATTGTTGTTGTTGTTATTATTATTATTATTGTTATTATTATTATTGTAAAAATGTCATATAAATTTATAAATTGTAACATATGCTTTAAATTTATTTATTTATTTTTGCTTCGGTTAATTTAGTAAACTATATACATGTTAAATTGTAAGAATAGTATATACCAATCACTATCATATATAACAAAGTTTACGATAATTAATTTATATGTTTTCTTAGAATAAAGTGTCATTTTCGTCCTTGTGGTTTGGTAAATAATGAGAATTTAGTCCAAAAGGTTTATTTTTTGCAACGACTCGTGGGCTTTTTTTTCACTGAACGGGGATATTATGGTCTTGTGGGATGACTAAGGGGTCGAGTTCCCCATTCAAGTCTTCATTTACTTGTCACGGTCATCATTTGTTCGTTAGGGCATTCATTTGTCCGTTTCAAAAGTGTCGCTTCTGTTTTCACTGAACGGGGCTCGCAACGACTCGTGGGCCTTTTATTTCACCAAACGCGGATATTATGGTCTCATCAGATGATTAAGGGGTTGAGTTCCCCATTCAAGTATTCATTTACTCGCCGTGGTCATCATTTGTCCGTTAGGACATTCATATGTTCGTTTGAAAGGTGTCGCTTATGTTTTCATTGAACGGGGCTCGCAGCGACTCGTGGGCCTTTGTTTTCACTGAACGGGATATTATGGTCTCGTGGAATATTTAAGGGGTTGAGTTCCCCATTCAGTTCTTCATTTACTCTTCGTGGTCATTATTTGTTCGTTAGGGCATTCATTTGTTCGTTTGAAAAGTGTTGTTTCTGTTTTCACTTAACGGGGCTCGCAATGACTCGTGGGCCTTTGTTTTCACTGAACGGGGATATTATGGTATCATGGGTTGATTAAGGGGTTTATGTCACGCCCCGACCAAAGGCGGCGGAACATGCCGGGGTGCAACGTGATTGGACAAATACACAAGACACTATTTAAAGTGACAATATTTATTCAACTCATTTTATTTTGACAAATCAATAAACAACACATCTCGTCCACACAAAAAAGTTGAATACAAGTAGCAATTATATTGTTCGTTTTACTAATTTCGTAATGGTCTTGGTAACGTTTTCGTCAAGTCCTCGAGTCAACAAAAGTCAAACCTGTAATATTTCATAAAATAAAGTTTGACAACACAAAGGTTGGTGAGCAATTCATAAGTTTGAGCATATAAGTATATAGTGATAAAAAGCCACAAAACTTGTATACAAAACGATAAATAAAAGCAACAATATGGATAATATGAAGTCGCTAATAATAATACATTAGCGGCACCGTCTATAAGAGAATACCAAATAGATTCAGATTTCATGAAGTCGTTAATAAGAATACATTAACGGCACCGTGTTATAAGAGAATACCAAATAGTTCACGGATTTATGAATCAACCTTTCAAAAGCGGTAAACACATAAGCATATAAGGATGTAAGCATAGAACACCAAATCGAGCAATTATTTAAGTAAAGTATATAATCACGTTTGTGGGTTTAAAGATTCAAATAAATAAAGCATTTAGTTTGACAAGTATGAAATGTCACCCCAAAACGAAAGATGGAAAAAGGGGTATGAAAGTACTCACCTCGATTGATGAACCGAGAAATAAATAGATAAATAAATGAAGCTCGAACGGTAAACGAACAAATCCGACTTGAAACGATAAACATCTTAGCTAAAATAAATAATGTAATATATATTAATAAACTTGAAGCCATAATGAAACTATATTGGAAAACATTGGACGAGAATGTTCGGTTGTTAAATCGGGTTACCGGTTAATTGGTTAACGATTATGGACTCGTACTTAATTGGTAATCTAAGATAAAATAATATTATTTTATTGGGTTTTTAAATAGCTAACCCAATATTAACTAAAAACAAGACGGGTTTTAAATCAAGAGCTCGATTGTATATAAATGAACTGATAATAAAATTTACAATAATATTATTAATGTTAAAAATAGAAATGATTATAATGATTTTAAAATATGTTATATATATATATATAGATATATAAGATAAAGTTGATAATATATAAATATACTACCACTCGAGGATTTGCTGTTAAAACTAATAATAGTAATAAGAATAACAAATATAATAATAATTACTTTTGTTGTTGATTACATTATTAATAGATTTGAATTTTACTAATAATAATTATTTATGCCATATTAATGATAATAACTTACTTATTACCTTTTAATAATAATAGTATTAGTGATAAAAATATAACTCGAGTAACGATGACGTTAAATGGTAATTAGGCCCAACATGGGTTTCGGTTCGATAAAACAAATGGATAGTATTAACAATATTATATTTTAATAATATTCCTTTATAATCATAATAATAATAATGATAATAATAATAATAATAATAATAAATATTACCTTGTTAATAATAATAATAATAATCGTTATAAATAATGAGTTTTATATATTTGAATAGTTCTATATTAAATATATGACTTTTAACAATGATAACACAAGATCGGCCTAGGATGAGACTCGAACCCGGTTGTTCATCTTTTCTCCAATTCACACCAACCCGTTTCCAAGAGTACAACCAATAATTAAAAATCGATTATTAACTATTTAAATTTGATAACTGATATACGAAAACTAGTAACACTAAAACCCAAAGTTAAATTACCTTTTAGATGTTTAAGTCGTGGCTCTATACCCGGAAGGAAACGAGCCACACCTGCCGGAGAAGGAAACCGCAACCGAAGGGAGGGAGGAACGGAAAAAGAGAGTGAGAGAGAGAGAGAGAGAGCCGTAGAGAGAGACGGTGCATCGGGGCCATGGCGGCCGGACTTCCGGTTGCCGGAAAAAACGACAGAGGAGGAGAAAAACGGGGTGGCCGGCGTGATGGGTTTACCGGGGAAACGAGGAGGGAAAGGGGAAGTGGCCGGACTTCGTTGTTGCTGCCGAATCTCTTGTCGGAAAAATAAATGAATGAACAAGGGGAATCAGGGTGACCGGTGTCGGAGTTACAGACCAGGAGGAGAGGAGAGTTGGCTGAAGATGGTGGTGCAGTGGGAGGAGGTGGCCGGAGGTGGCGGCCGGAATTCGGTGCCGGAAAGAGGAAGAAGAAAAGGGGGCGGGTGGTTAATATGGGTTAGGGTTAGGTTATTTTTTGTTTATATATGTGTATATATATATATATATATATATATATATATATATATTCAAACGCCCTCCTCAAGTTTCAATCAATGTTTAAAACGAGTTTAAAGGTTTCCAAAGTTTATAACAACTTCACAAAACTCAGTTTGAACCCCCTAAGTTTTTCATAACGACACTATAATGTGACAAACATCGTTTTATTTATGATCGAGTTATAAAGTATTATTATATAATAATTAAATAAAGTTCTAAAAAAAATGTTGGATCGGTTTTACAAAATAAAAGTTTACAAAAGCTAATACAACTCGAGACTCAAATTTGATGGATGTCACAGTTTAGTTCCCCATTTAAGTCTTCAGTTACTCGTCGTGGTCATCATTTGTTCGTTAGGGCATTCATTTGTTCGTTTGAAAAGTGTCGCTTCTGTTTTCACTGAACGGGACTCGCAACGACTCATGGGCCTTTGTTTTCACTAAACGGGGATATTATGGTCTCGTGGGATGATTAAGAGGTTGAGTTCCCTATTCAAGTTTTAATTTACTTGTTGTGGTCATCATTTGTTCGTTTGAAAAGTGTCGCTTATGTTTTCACTGAACGGGGCATTTTTGGAAATAATCAAAAGGTTCAGGATTTGACAAATTAACTATTTTTCACTCTATTATTAAAATCTAAGAAAAGATAGCGAACACTTCCGGCATGCCAACTCTAGGCCTATTAATGAACTTTTATCAAATTTGAAACTTCTATGTCAGCGTTAACTTTTCCTTCAATGGTGATCAGAACGTTGTTTGAGAAACATGTCATGCAAAACTATGCTCAAGTGAAACAAAATATTCACAAAATTGAAATAGTTAACATGTTTTTTTTATTTTATCATTATGTTAAAGTATAGAAGCCTCTTGAAACATATCAAAATCATTTTCATGGTGTAGCTCATAAAAACATAATTTTTGAAGAATATCCGTCATTACAATTTAATGTTCTTTTTTTCTCATATGGGTGGTAAATTGATAAATATATAAATAAAAGTAACTACTATTGTATGAGAAGTTTTCTTTCCGAAATTAGTTCATATTATACATATATGATATTGAGAATGAAACTTTCAATAGAAGGAGCGTTCTCGGATACGTTTTTGCACGTGCATTTTTTTATTAAGTTCATTCAAAAAATCATTTTGTGATATAAATAAGGTCAATTTATGTACACATAATATAGATGTAATACATTTTTCCATATACGTTATGTGATATTATAATTTGAATCATTCCGTGTGTTACACGGGCTCTATAATAAGTATAAATTATAAAAAAAAGACCAAAATTACTAATAAAATTGGTTAATAAGTATAACTTAAATAACATTAAACATAATACCTGATTAGAAATTAAATTAAAAAAAAAGAAGTCAAAAACGATTAATCAATTTCTCTTCTATAGACATGGTCCAGACTAACACATCCTTCTTTGCCAGTTCGGACCCGAAAATAACAACGATGTACTTTTATTGTGATAGTGATAATGCGTTTTCTTTATTTGGCTGAATGACTAACCCGACCCATTCGAGCCCGAAAACTTTGACGTGGGTAAAAAATGAGTACCGAAATCCCGAACCCATAAAAAAATTACTGACTTCGCTACTGGTTTTAAAAATTAACAAAAAATAATAATAAAAATTAACACGCCCGTGTACTTCACTATGTTGAAAATGAATTTAGAAGTAACTAGGTTTGGTAAGAATCATACCATGTCAAACTTAATACATAAGTTCCACATCGAATTCATGCTCAACAATATAAGATATGCGAGTTATTGCAATAAGCATATCGGGGCCGTCTCCGAGAATTTATGTCTCGGTCGAGTCGAAATAAAAATGCCCGTAAACTCTAACGAGTAACGAAGTATTATAAGCAAAAAAATTTTAGGCCTTATGTAAATAGGTTTTTTGTTTGGTTTAAACAATTAAATATTTAAATGGGCTTGATTGGTTATGATTTAGGTTGTGTAAAAAACTTTGTGTATAAAAATAAATTTAAAAATGTCTAAAGTGAGACTAAAACTTGCAACATTTTAATTGGAAGTCATACCCCTTTACCACTAGACCAACCTAGTTATTGTATAATTAGGGTAAAACATTAAATATACATATTTCTTTTTTCATAAAAGTGTATATATATATATATATATATATATATATATATATATATATATATATAATATTTGTGCCCCCGAAAATTAAGTGCCTCGACCGGTCGCTCACGTTGCCCTATGTCCGAGCCGCCCATGAGCATATACATTGACATATATGGGGTTGATAAATCTAACTATACTATTAAAGCAATAAGCTTTATGTCAAAATCTTCTCTTTCTATTGGTTGATTCTCATACTTTCCATTTATATCTATGTCTTCTCTAATTTTCATCTTAATAAAATTAATCAATAATATATTAAAATAAGATTCATTAATGCTATTAAAGTATTATCTTTCATTTTCATTTTGATTATTTAAAATTGTCATTTATATAGGAACCTAATTAATTTCATATTTTAAAATAGTAGCTACAGTTTCGAAAACTAAATATTCAAAATTTCATTTTGAATATTTTATTATTTTTGATTGATTTCATTCACCACCTTTATTATTTTTTTAGATAATATATAATCTAGATTATTATTTGATATTTCATCAATAGAAGAGATTACAGATTTAATATAGAGATTACGGATAGTATATATATAATACATAGATATTACCGATATAAAATATTGAAATTTTGTTAATATCTTATATTTATTTAAAAATTAAAATTTATCAAATTCATAAACTTGTAAAGGTTTGTACCATTCATGTTAAATTTAGGAAAGGATGACTCATTTGATTAAGGAAATGGTTTAATTACGAGAATTGTAAATTTGAATTAATTATTGGATATTCTTTGAATGTAATTAATTTATAAATTTGAATTAATGATTGAATAAATTATGCTGTAAATTTGAATGTTAATTGAATTAATTAACAATGATTAAGTTTTACTATAATTATGGATGTTGACCCATTGACCCATTTACTTAATTACGATAATTTAGTTTTAACAATTATAACCAAAATCCATTGTCTTATTATTGTTTAACAATAACAACTGAATTACAAATCCATTGTTGACCCATTGAACCATGACTTATAATTACGATTTACTTATAATTACAATAATATAATTATCAATTTACTTACATATATATAACAAAATTATTAACTTTTATTTTCACACCGTATATGAATTACATTACATAATATATGGTGTTATAATTGATGATTAATTATATTATTGTAAATAATATAATTAGTAACTTATATTTTTACATTAATTAGTTTATTTCCGTATGTTTAAATATACTCAAATTTTTAATTAAATAATATGACATTTATACTAATCTAATATACTAATCTAATTATACGAAAAGATAAATTTAAGACCTTAATGGAATTGTTGAATTAATAGAAATTTCAAAATTTAAAAATCTTTTAATTGTGGTTTCCTTTCTATTCGTTCTTACTATAACTTATTTGAAAAATATTCAAATTTACTAAATTTATGTTTGCAATAAATTACCTTTATACCTTTCTACTATAATTTAGTCTACCCTAATTCATTTGGTATAAATACGTACATTTGATAGCCTAATTCTTACACCATCATAGCCTTTATTATTAACGATTAGCTTTGTGCGAAGGTTTTTACTTTTTGTTGTTTTTATATCTTCTATCTTCTTATTAATTTTGTTGGTTAAAATTGTTATTGTTCGTAAATGATTTGTTTGTTTTTTAAAATTTTTCACCACTAGCAATACGGAGCCAAAAAATATCACCATGTTGAACCAATTGGATGTTCAAAACAGTGAGTATATCCTAAATGTGCGTATTTTGAGACTTTGGCGGCTAAAGGACAACTCAAAGCCCGGGCAAAATTGGTCCATCGAAATGATTGTTCAAGACGAAATGGTATCATTCATGTTCATTAATTTAGTCTATTATTCATACAACTTTTTACTAATCTTAATAATAATTTGCAGGGCAACAGAGCCTCTTTATTATTAACGATTAGCTTTGTGCGAAGGTTTTTACTTTTTGTTGTTTTTATATCTTCTATTTTCTTATTAATTTTGTTGGTTAAAATTGTTATTGTTCGTAAATGATTTGTTTGTTTTTTTAAATTTTTCACCACTAGCAATACGGAGCCAAAAAATATCACCATGTTGAACCAATTGGATGTTCAAAACAGTGAGTGTATCCTAAATGTGCGTATTTTGAGACTTTGGCGGCTAAAGGACAACTCAAAGCCCGGGCAAGATTGGTCCATCGAAACGATTGTTCAAGACGAAATGGTATCATTCATGTTCATTAATTTAGTCTATTATTTATACAACTTTTTACTAATCTTAATAATAATTTGCAGGGCAACAGAATGCAAGCTTATGTAAGGAAGCCGTACATTCCTAACCATTTAACAACATAATAACAAATCCTATTTAACAAGGTGAATGATTTAAAATAAAGATAATAAAGTATGTTCACCTTTCTTTTTAAATTTATTAAGGCAAATAGTGAAGAACTGATTGTTTGATCATACAATAATGAGATAATAAACTCAAAATCATTTTATGAAAGAAAGATAAACCAAGAATCACCGCTAATAAAAAAACAACAGAGTCAAACTCTACTTAATAAAACATGGAACGCTCATGTTCATTATTCGACTTTAGGGGAAAACTGGCCACTATGCAGACCGCAAATTTAGTCTAGCTGTTTGTAAAATCACATCAATGACATGTGAGAAGTGGTTGGGCTCAGTTTGTGAAAACGGTAGGTTGGTCAAGAACACAGTATGGTACTTTCTTTGATACATGTCACAAATGTAATTTTACGAATCTCTTAACAGGACTAAATACCGACTGCTTTAAAACCACCCCAGCCATACCAACCCTTCCAACATAAAAAAAAAAAAATTGGTTTATGTTAATACATTATATAGGAAGAAACGAATAACATCAACGGCGGTGGTTACTTAGCATGTAAAAACGTTGTTTTACATTGTTCATTGTTGTGTTTACATATTGGCTAGTATCATTTTGCAGACTACATTTAAGGTTTTTAGTGAACATGCTGAGGGAGGTTCAAGAAGGTACGAATAGTTATAACAAGTTTATAGTGAATTCATAGTTTTTTAAGAACAAATTGTTTCAACTTGGATTATTTGGTTGATGAAACTCGTATTTTTAATCTGTGTTGGCTCGATTGTAATTTACGATAGAGGTGCTAAACTGAGCCGGTCAGGCGGGTTGGGATGGGTACTTTTTGTAAGGGGTGAATCACGTGGCTTGACCTAAGACACACTCTAACTTATACATATGGGTCAAAACTGGAAACCCACACCTGTAGGGTACATTCCAACAGTATAATAATATTGTCGCATTTGAAGCTCTTCAGAATTTTATTACTGACTTGTCAACTCTTTTAGGCAATAGCATAGTTTTTGTTATTTTTTTATATTTTTATGTTCGTATTTTTCATCTGAATGCACTGGTTATCTCCATGTTAGTATCATATCTTGGAAATTGTAGGTGATGTGCCACGGGTTGAATGCAGAGAATGAGTAAATTTTATAAAGTACACTTATTTTACCTTAATTCACAAAAATTTTGCGTTGGGGCAATTTTACTCACACACCACTTAAATGTTAAAAATTAGTAAATTTCATGAAAGGGTAAATTGCCTGAATCATATGTATATTTCGTGTATGAATAGGGGTTTGAACTTCTGACATAACACGGACCTTGCATGAAATTAAAATTTTCAAATCATATGTAGTTGGCGTGTATAAACCGGTTCGAGTTACTTTTGGGTAACGGTGAATCCATTCAACTCAACAAGTCGTGCTGGGTCAACCCAACTTGTTCGCAGGTGTTTTCTTATTTAAAGTTTATACACCCCCTTGGAATGTTTTGAGATTATATGAATGAAAGTTGAAATCGGATATTTTTAAATTTAGTTTCAATTCAATTCTTTATTTCTTTATCAACCAAACGTGTTTTTTATCTGATACGGTATGTAAATTTCTTATTTTTTTTCCTATGACCTATTATCTTTGATCTCAGTTTGATTCAATGCATGCTTTATTTTGGATTTTATTTTATTTTTATTCAAACACATACTTTTTTTGTTTTTAGGTAAATACTAACTTAGAAAACCCCATAACTCAGGAAAAAAATGTTTAAACCGACCCAACCGAATAAGGCCTATGTCCGGCAAAAAAAAAAAAAACAGTATCATCAAAACCTTTTTTTCACCCACTGGCCAACTGTGTTGACATTTTTATGTGAATTTTTAGCCTACAAAATCAAGCAATAGCTTTGATAAGCTGGCTTTTCTTTTAAAAACGTTAATAATATTTGATATTGTGTTTTGAACCAGATCTTATGCGAGCTTCAATGTGACCAATGTAACAACATTAGCTACCTGTTAAGAACCTATCTGACCCATTTGAACCCAAATCCTATTGATGTGGGTCTTTCATGTATCCAAGGTTAGTCTTTCATGTATATTATAAAACTCACCAATCAATTGGGTGCTAATGACAACCATATAGTAGGAAATGATTTAAATGTCATATTGATTCAAACAAACCCATTTTCTGTTTCAGTAAGAAGTTTGAAAAACCACTTCAATGATGACAAATATTAGGCAGAATAGAACCCAAACATGCTTCTAATGCAAATCTAGCATAATCATAATAGTTTGATTGTGTTATAATCAAGGCACCTATAAAATTTGTAAGCAAGTTTCAATATGTTCAATCGTGGTGAATTACCGACTAACCTAAATGCTACTTCATGTTACTATATAATTAATGTTTCATTCTACCTCTTCTCATGAGATTATGTCGACTGAGGTCGACACGACTTGGAAAGAAGTGGTCTTCTTGCAACTTTAAAGGTATTACTATCCTTGTAGAAAGTTTATTTTAAATTGCTCTCGTGGTCTCTAATTTTTATAGTTGTTAAATATTGCATTATGATTTTAAATGGTGACAAGGATCAAGACCATGATAATAGCCCCGGTTATTGGACTTTCTTGCAACCATACAACATTGACCATATCATTTCACATTTGTACTCCCATTTGTTTTATATACATGATCTTTTATAAAATAAATGAAAATATTTAATTTATTTTCTTTAAAAATAATTTCAGCATCTTCCGATGAAAGTTTCAAGGATGGCTTCTTTTAGTGTTAACTTGCAACCATTGTGAAATATATTCCGATGTTATGCAAGAGCATAGACAGGGTAAAGTTAGTAGTTTTAAATACGGATGGTAAAGTTACAAATAAGACATGTAGAGATTTATACTTTTTGTATAATTTGTAAATTGTTATTGTAATAGTAACTTAATTTGTCAATGTTATATGTGATTGTTTGCTATTATTATTTTTCTTTATAAATTTATGATTGATATCATTTACGATTGGATAATGCTATATGGAGGAACACAATGAGCTTTTAGATTATATATGCTTAAAAAATGTGCTTACATGAATTAGTTACATTTGAGTATCCGTAATGTGAATATGCCAATGCTACTCATATCTGCAAGTAATTCATCTGCTTATGTTGTTACTTATGTTATAAGTTAGTTTATAAAATTCCAAATTCAACAGTTTTTTTAAGGATTTCAAGCTGGATTCACTACCAAAACCTAAGGACACTAATATTGTAGGGCGCAAAGCAAACAAACTTCAAGCATTTCATAGGCGTGTTATGGCACTTGGTTAACCAGAGACCAGTTCATGTGATCAACTCCTAGGAGTATTCCTTTTATATTATACTAATTTCATTTTTGGTTATGAGTGTTCTGTTTATGTTTCTAGAAAATTAGTGCCATTATTATATAGGAGTACAAAACATGTTCTTGTGATGTGATGCTTTAAGTGAAACAAGAAGATTTTTCTCTAGCATATTATCAAAGTTTGTTGTTTATCCATAGACGACTGAAATTGATTTTTTTTCAAGTCAAGTGAGTGCCTTCTTTGATTCGGCTACTACTTAAGTATAATGCTAAATTACTTTTGCCATTGTCTATGTTTGACGTCCTTTCACAACAAATATTAGGAGGCAAAGTAATTATTACTGATACTAACATCGGTCATCACACTTTTATTAGCCGAAGTGACTTGATGCCTTCAGATAAGAAACTTCCCTTTAAGTTAAAAACAAAACAAAAAAACAGTTTCAGGTTGTAGTTTGTTTTGCAAGGATTATCAACAAAAGTCAAGGACGGTCGCCAGTAAGAGTTGACATATACTTGAAGACTCAGTTCTTACACATAGTCTACTCTATGTTCATATAAATACAGATTTTTAACATTGGCTATCACACTTATATAACTCGTAGTGGTCTAACTTTTTCAGATAAGAAACTGCCATTTAAATTGAAACGAAAACAGTTTCCTGTTGCGGTTTGTTTTGCAATGACCATTAACAAAAGTCAAGGCCAATCACTAGCAAGAGTTGGCATATACCTTCGAGAACCGGTGTTTACACATGATCAACTATATGTGGCTTTATCACGAGTGAAGAGTAGAGACGGTGTTAAAATGCATATATTAGATAAGGAAGGTAAAGTTACAAATAAAACTACAAATGTGGTTTATAAGGAACTATTTAGTAATTTACGAAATTCTCATTTTGAAGTTTTAATTATCTATCTAATAATTGTAAAATGGATGTTATTTTCGTTGAAAGTTATGTTTAATAATCTTTTATTTTGTTACCGGTATTATTAACAATTATATATCATGTTGTCGTCTCCACAAGTATATATGACATTATGGTTTTCACTTTCATATTACGTGTGGATGTTACATGATTTATATATTTCCACCTGTGGCGCCCACGGGTCAATAACCTAGTTTAATGACTAAAATCACAATAGATTGTTGGGAATGCATAAGAAGAGCGAGGAAATGAACATAACTTTTACACCTTTAGATTTTGAATTAGAATTCAAATTTGGAGATTGTGACTTGTCAGTTGTCATCAACTCATGCAATTTGCTAGTTGGCTCCTTAAGTTTCATACTTGTATTTAGTTTTTAGTCGTCATACCGATTACAAATTACTAAAATTTGCTTATAAAAGGCACCATGATGTATGGTTTTCTTATTATATAAAAGATACCATGATGTATTAATTTTCTTATTCAATAACATATCAATTTTCTTTTGAAGAGCAGCCTCTCTTATTTTCAACTTTCACCTCCGTCTTGTGTAATAAGCGACGGACTGCAAACGCGTCCGTTCGGTCGTACAATATACAAACAAGAATGATGAAAACAATAAACACCTTAAGGATTGCTTATAAGTTCATATTTATCACATGAATGCACAGTAAAAGACAAGTTTGCTAGGTAGTATGTCAAAATACAGAAAGTTGGGCGCGTTAGCAATCAGGGACGGGGAATGTTGAATACTATATAAAGTATAAATTGAGAATCATGAAAACTGTATTAAGTAATTATATGTAGTTAGGGCCAGCTCAACGAATGTGATCATGGTGGGGTGGTCATGGTGCCTCCGGACTCCTACAACACCCAACCTAAAGTGTAAACAAGAGAAAGAGGTGTGAAAATTAGAGACATCAATGGTTCGTAGGAGTACTTGTTTATAAACCCAAAAAAATTCATATAGTTAAAAGAATTATTAGTAGTAATTAGTAACAACCGTAATTAACTTATAAACTCATTTTTAATACTTAAACTTATTTTTAAACACTTTGGGGGTATCATTGGTAATGAAAGATATGAGTTA